>NW_026714123.1:0-25175 GCF_029784015.1 Lycium ferocissimum
AACTCAAACATTTTTTAAATTACATTCTACACTATCATGCCTAAGAGTTAAGTTCAATCATGTTGGTTCGCTCGGTCCAGCACCTCAGGCATCGAATGCCAATCCGACCAGGCCCAGGTTCGGGTCATGATAGAGAACTCTAATAGACATGATTCCATATACTTCCTAGGACTCGAATTATATCCTAGGAACTATGACAGCAAGTTTCATGCCTCAAATCCGCGTGATCGGCACCCGGAGCTCTACCCGAATTGAGTGAACCAACCCATATAAAATAACTCATCTATATGTTTAATGAATATATACAGAAGCCTTTTCAAAATAAATTATCATCGTTCGAACAATTAAAACCAAAGAATAACATCTTCAATCCGACCACCTTTCATTAAAAAAGAAAATGCATAAGGTAAGGACTTTCATTCATGCATACCATATGAGTTGCCATAAAGTGAAACCCAATAATGGCAACCACCACTGTCTGTGGAATCTCTATATGACAAAATAAAATAAGCAACCGAGACATGTCCCTGTGACCCAATAGAGTAATAATAGAATTCCTCCATGAATACAAGTGAGGAGTCTCACCAAAAGTGCTGACACGGGATTTGGAGCGGTCCTATCCATAGGGCTTGAGCTGCACAGGTTAGTCCCTAAAAACAGAAATGGAAATTTAGCCAATGGTCCTAAGCACCACATGCCTAATATGTATCGTAAACTGTTTCCCCCAGAAGTTAGACAAGGATTAAAGAAAATATGATACATGCATAAAAATTGTTGTAAAAAGAAGCAATTATATCAATTGAAAAGTTAGAAGGTGAAATGGTGCAATAATGTAAAACGTATTTCAAGATATTTCTTAACGTCAAACTTTTAAAAAAATAAGTAAGACTTGTCTTTAACCGGGCCGACGAGGCCACCATGGAAATGTCACGCTCCAAAATCCACCCTAGACGTGACCGGCATACGACGTCATGAACAACATCGGAAGAACTTAAAAGATACAATAACAACACTTGAACCCACCAGGTTCAATATTCACCTCCAACAGTTTGTAAAATAAGTACGATCAAATCATGAATATATAAATTAAATCAGCGGAAGTATTTATTAATCAAATACTTAGTCAAACGTAATACGTACTCGATAGTTAATCAATAACTCAAAAACTAACCACAAAAATGTATACTATGGAGCTTCTAAGATAAAGGAATAATAGTTCGACTCATCGGGACGCAGCCCGAAAAACTAACAAAATGAATAAATATAATGAGGGTGTCCCACGAATGAACATGTGGGCTCACCAAGTCAGCAGCAACAGCAAGTCCTTCCTAAGAGCCTAAAGTATCAAGAACCCGCTCTTCTCTGTTACCTAACATACCATCAAAACAACAATGGTATGCTGAGTGCCTCGAGGACAACAATTAATAAAAAAATAGAGTACAATAATACTTAAAGAAATCAGTTCTAGAACCCATGTGAAATCAATATAAAAATAGTTATTCAACTGGTGTATCTCAATAAGAATTATCAAAACCAACTATAAAGCCTCTTGTCAAGTTACCACTTCAAATATGCCTTTGAATTAGTCATGATTATCAACAACAATTTCATGAGAGAATAAGAATATCACACATGCCAATGCAGGCCCAAAAATCAATCATAACGAAGGGATGACCTTTGAGGTTCCCTAATCATAGCAGCGCATCATGCCGGAATATGAAATTCAACGGTGGCTATCCTTCCTCCCGAATAGCTAGGCATAATCACACCCCAGGTATGAACCCGAAAGTGGCCGCTCTTCCTCCCGAATGGCTAGACATTATCACACTGGGATCCATAGTGGCTACCCTTCCTCCCGAGTAGCTAGGCCAAACACAACAACCAAGAATCAAAGCATAGAGGCCAAATCACAATTTTCTCAAGGTAGTCACATCATCAATTAGCATTGAGTTCCATTATGCCCTCACAAGGATATATCACTTCATAGTTAACCTTGAAAACATTTCCACTTCTTTAAATAAAGATTCAATTATCATTGCTTTATCATGAACACCATTATCAACAATTAGCCTTCAATTATGATCATCTCTTATAGAAGAAAGCAATTATGATTTCATATACATATATAGAGTATGTTACAAACAAAGTTTAATGTGGGTTTGTCCCTTGACACACATTAACCACTGTTTAGACATGAATTAGAGTTCAAGAAACATGAAAAGGTTACCTTTTTATTCATTAAAGGACATTGAATGCAATTCATACTCCCAACAATAGTTTCAAAATGTTATTTACATTTCAAATAAGTTTTCAAAGGAGAGACATACCTTAATATGTTAAACAAAGTTTAACTATTCACTTTTCTAGTGAAGAACACCCAAACCCTAGCCTAAATCACTTTAGGAAGAATTGTGTTGCAAACCTTTAGTGTTGGAGCCCTAGAGAGAGATTTTCGTCCTTAGGGTTTTTTAGAGTGAAAAGAATGGAAGAAAACTAAAATTTTGCAACTTATATAATTTCAGCCCGTCAGGCACATTCTACGGTACAAATGACGGAGCGTCGATCTTCTCCGATGAATGGTCCTTGTGCTAGGTCAATTCTACGGTACAAACTACGGAGTGTCGAACAGATCGACGGTACAAAGGACGACCGTCAAACCTCCTTTTCGCGAAACTGCAGTGAATTTTCATTTTGACCATCTCCTCTTAGGTCTTTAGCCTAAAGTCATGCACGTAACCCAACATATAGGGTTCCAAAAGACTCATACAATGCTTTCACACTCTATGCGGATTAACGAGATGTTACAGGAAACAACAAGCATAACATAGGCCGACGAGGCCACTCAACACTACTATACACTGGACATATGTCCACAAGCTTCTAGGAATAACAAGACTGTCGGACGGTCGGGATAGGGCCCCGCCAAACCCAAAAAAGCACATATATACAAGAGTCACATGGCATACCAACTAACTATAGCAACTCCGAGAAGAATGGAGTGCAAAAAATAATGCTGAGCTGGGGTAGCCAACTGGGAAGATCCGTCCGTCTGTCTACCTGGACCTGCGAGCATGAAACGCAGCGCCTCGACAAAGGGACGTCAGTACAAATAAAAGTACTAGTATGTAAGGTAGATGAGAACATATATAAAGGCATGAATGAAAGGGGAAACAAGAGAGAATCAACCTGAACTCTGAATGCCACTGCTGGCGTATGTCATGCATGCTTATACTTAATGTTTATATACACTTAATATATGCTTATACACACATATCCAGCCGATTTGTGGGGCCAAGATCATCATCATAAAGTACCCAACTGATCACTGGTGGCAATACATATATGCATTCATATATATGTATATGTATAAACATATATATTGTGCACACTAGGTGTTATACCCACCGATTATAGCTCGGGGTATATATATATATAGCACACTAGTTGTCGTAGCCACCGATTATAGCTCGGGGTATGAAATCATATCATATACATAAATATATAAATGCATGAGAGACATTAGAAGGACATTCTGAGTCTTTCGGAGTGACGTAAGATCGTTATTCCTCCGACTAAGTTATGTAAGCTAACATTAGTAACATATAATTCAATAAGAGCTAGGGGACAAGTGTAAACATGATTCAATAAACATAACCATGGAACGATGAACATGGATATTTCAAGATTAACACGTATGAAGCCATTTATGTAGGGACGTTCATTAAGTTGTGTTCTAATCAGATTCATGCCAAAGAAGGAATGGAAGAATTCCTTAACATATCTAGATCTTTGAATGACCACACTAGTCAATCCTTCTAATATACACACAACCTGTTTAAAATGGGCTGATATAACCACAACAATAGCTCAATGTATACCACATCTATACCAACACTACGCCAAGCAATAAAGGAGCGATGAGCTCCCAAAGCTATATACAATGGTGTACTCCACACCCGACCTCCTTTTAACAACAAAAAAGCTTTACACTAGCTACCAAACCCCCAGTGATCTCTATACCATAATAAAACAACCCATAACTGATCTATACAACTATTATGACTTTAACTCACTGCTTCCGATCACCGTCCCATGAGTTCTTAACAAATACATACATTAACCACTCATACGAGCTCATAGAAGATCATAGATGATGATTTGAACTTGGATCGCCTTTGCTAAAAGCTCCCGACACCTTACTTTACTATGAAGTAAACCAAAAATTGCTTTTGAAGAATTGAAGAATTTTTTTAAAAATTAACCTTCAAATATGTTGCTGCTTCTTCATGAACTAAAAAGGAGAACAAGAGAAAATCAAATTTTCTTTTTAATGCTCATGTTGTGACATTTTATGAGGATTTTTGCAAGCTTACACTTTCAAATACCTAGAAACTCTCAAAGGAACTTATTAAAAAAAAGTGATAAATGGAAAGTTCCTATATATTGAAACGATGCACAAAATGTGAGTGAATGACTAAAAATTTCGTCTTCACTTTTTGCCCCAAAATGTAATAGATAACAAAATAATGCAATGGCTCCCACTTAGCCATGTATCGGCAGTGGGATTCCCTTTTTTTTAATAAGTGTTTCTTACTAAGCAATATATATATATATATATATATATATATACACACACACACACACATACATACTCGACATGTGCATTGCACGTTAATGCCTAATCATGTAGTATATTTTTTATAAAATAATATTAATATTATTAAAACAAAACTTTGATTAAATAAATGTACATAAAAATTAAAGCAGAGGTTTTTGTGAATGATTATTGTGATTCGTTGTATGATGACTTGTTTGTCGAGGTTAATGATGGTTAAAACTTACACGCATCGGGTGTTTACACCCACGCAATGAATGCAAAGCATTTGTCTTTCATACACAAGATTATCACTTTATCATGATTAAGTGATTTGTATTTTTACCTTCTGTAACGACCTGTTTGGTCATTATAGTCTTTTCGGTACTTTTGACACTTTTTCGAGCATTTTTAGCTCACATTTTACCTGAGGGGACCGTTGACATGCTTCTCGAGGTGTTTGTATATGTTTTGGGTGACTTGTTGGGAAGTTTGGAGTTTAAGCGAAAAAGAGTTGACTCAAAAGTTGATTCAAAGTTGACTTTTGGGTAGACTGACCTTTATCGAGAATACGTCAATTCCAAGAGGTCCGGATGGTCATTTAGAATTGTTGTACATATCTTGTTCAGTTCTCAATACACTCGGGTGCATTTTGGGACTTGGGTTGGGAAGTTGGATTGAGGTATCGAGAGTTGACTTGGTTAACGAGACCTCCATTAGGAATTTCGAGGCCACGAGTACGTTCGTAGCGTATTTTTATATGTGTTTGTGTATGTGGTATGTGCGCAGATGGCCTCGAGTGATAGACAAAATTTCGGGATTGAGATTGTGATTATGTGGGAAATTCTGGTTCTGGTGCCAACTATAGCGGCACCGCTATAGCGGTTGCCAAGCCCCAGAAGAGGCCAAGTGTATTTCGTGGCTTACCGTCATAGCGGTCTCAGAGTCCGTCGAGGGGGGACTTCCGCAATAGTCCCGTTGCCACAGAAGGGGTATCGGGCTGATTATTTCATTAACTGAGTATTAAAAGCCCGAAATCCCTCATTCTTTATTATTTTGCCTTCAGAGTTCTTGAGAGCTTTTCAAGGTGATTCTTGGGGAAAACTCTTAGTGGTAAGTTCTTCTATTTTCTTTTCTATTCCATTGTTCTTAATCACCATAGAATTCCTTTATCATGATTAAAAGAGGGTTCCATGAGTTCTTCTTTCTAGGCTTCAAAACCTTTATTTATTGATTGGGTTAGCTTCATTAAGCATGGAATTAATGATTAGAACCTATATTTACATGATTCTTCCTAAATAGTGACTAATTTATGGGATTAGAAGTTAGGGCTTTGTTACACCTCGAAAAATTTACCGTTGGTGTACAGTGAATAGACGAGTGAGGGGTATGATGTATGCGAGGTTTGGACAAGTAATAAATAGTATTTGATGATCATAATTAAGATTTCCGAAGACATTCGAGTTAAGGAAAGAAAGTTGTTAAGGGAAGCGAGTCATATGTTGAGTAACGGATTGGAATTACGAGTATTGAGTAGATGATGTTTTAAATGATGCCCTAAGGAAGAGTTATAACGTCTCTTAGATTGGTATTGAAATGATAAACAAGTGTTAAGAAGGTTCCATAAGGATCGGAGATCAAACGAGTCGACGAAACAACTCTCGGAAAACTCGACAAAGCTACGGCCAGACATACTGGCCGTATAAAATGTATGGACCGTATGTCCAACCGTAGGTTCAACCCAGAATACAATACTCCACTGGCCCAGATCTATGGCCAGACATACGGCCCGTAGAAAACATACGGATCGTATGTTGGTCCGTATATCTTGGTCGGGGCTGAACTTGATTTTATATAAGGGACCCTTTTTTTCATTTCATTTCATTTCATCTTCCACCTCCATACTTCAAGAGACCTCTAGAACATTCCAAACACTTCATCCATGAGAAATCAATAGAAATAGAAGTTCAACAACAAGAATTAGAGTGAATCAAGTGAAGAAAACCTCATCAAAGCCATTCAACTCAAGAAATCCTAAGAGAAAGGAAGTAGGGTTTTGGTGGAAAAGGTGAATTGTCATCTAAAGCTTATTCCTTCATCAATTAATATGAAGAACAGAGAAAACGACACTAGATCGACCAACTTAAATATCCAATTTTATTTTATTATGGTCTTTCTAAGTTGTTTGAAGTATTAGTAAGTTGAAACACATGAATGGTAGAAGAGAATAGAAAATGGGTCTTAAATGGGTGAAAAATGTCATTGTGGAATAGTAGCTGGAATGGATCATGAAAATGGTTGTGTTGATGTTACAAATGTGTTATAAATGACGTCTAGAACATGAAATTAGTATTGTATGAGGAAGTACGCGATAATAGACTTTAGTCATGAATATGGAAAATTGAAGTGGAATTGTGGAAATGCGAATCATGTAAATGAATGACGATTGTTGTTACGTGATATTGTGATGGTTGTTATGAATGTTGGGAGTTGATATGGAATATGGTGGAAAGTAGTATAAACAAAGGAAATGCTGCCCAAATTTCTATAGCTTTAGTAAGTATGTTTTCCCGATGACATAGCTAATGTTGATACGAATTCTCTTGAAGTTATAAACGAGTGCATTAAAGGAGAATGAGCAAGCGATAGAATAGTTAAACGACAAAGGTATGTGAGGCTAATCCTTTCCTTCTAAGGCATGAGTCCTATTTCATGAATTTCCTCTTTAATTATGAATGTTCCATCTTTGAGAAGACTATGAGTCATTGTTCGTGAATAGCCATACGAGATAAGAGATATGCTACGATTATGATAATGATAATGATAAGCTTAAGTCTAGAGATGCTATAGCCTATGATATGATGTTCAAATTAAGCTAAAGGAGATATACGTAGCCCATTGATGTTGATCATTGTATATACTCACCTTATGCTTGTTCCGTCAAGGTGAGGCAGAATGTTTACGAATGTTCCATAATGAAGTCGGGTGTCCACGACCTTACGTCACCCCGACACGACTATACTTGCTTTCAAGTTATAATATACGAATTGATGAATCTATGATGATATATGATGTATGATGACAAATGCATGATATATGATGATGATGTGATTCCAACGCGCCTAATTGGCCGGGCATGTCACCGCTAAGGAGGGCTGCATATGATTCCACCGTGCCTAAATGGCCGGGCATGTCACCGCTATGGCGGGTTGCTATGTTTACACCGAGCCAAGAGGGCCGGGCATGACACCACTAGTGGGTCGCATATGATGGTTACCCGGACGCGGGCTAACGACATGATGATGTATGATTGGTGTGATGATGCTTGCATCGTATGACGATGTATATGTGATTTGATAAGGCACACGCTATGATAATGTATATGATATGCTTATGTATGATGTATGTATATGAAACATAGCTAGATGTAGCAGAATGCACAGGTTGTATCCCCATCTCATGACTTATGATATTCTTATTATGTTTATTTCACTCCTGCCTTACATACTCAGTACAATATTCGTACTGACGTCCGTTTTCCTTGGACGCTGTGTTCATGCCCACAGGTAGGCAAGGAGACCGCGCCGATCTATACGAGCTAGTAGCTGACTTGTGAGCACTCCATTGTACGGAGGTGCCATTGATTATTCTTTTGGTACATATATGTATATATTCATGATTGGGCAAGACGGGGTCCTATCCCGTTCATATGTCTTGTATTTCAGTAGAGGCTCGTAGATACGCAGTGTGGGTATTATGGCCCCATGGTCTTCATGTATATGCATGTATATATATATATATTTATTATTTTGATAGCCGAAGGGCTTACGCTTGTATAAGTAAATGTGTTGCGAAAGATGATAGCTTTACACGATTATGAGCATATAGTATGAATGAGAGTAGATAAGTAATAGCATGAGCGGTGTTCGGTGGTTAGCCCCGGATACCCATCATGGCCCGTAGTTCGGGTCGTGACGTGGTATCGCAGCAGTTCAGTCCTAGGAAGTGTCTACGAGCCGTGTCTAGTAGAGTCTTGTTTATGGTGTGTTGCGCGTCACGCTAATAAACAAGAGGCTACAGGGCATTTAGGGAAAATGACCATCTTCCTTCTCATAAAATCGTGCGATAGAGCCGAGTATAAGATTTAATCCTCCCTAATGAGTATGTTGTGATTTCAGAATGCAGCCAAAAGGAAAAGCTAAAGCCGCCCAGAGGGGCAAGACTACGACAAAGAGGCAGGCAGAAAGAGAGCCGCCTATGAATGTAGATGAGGATGAATCACATAATGAGGTTCCATCTAATGCCTCCACTACTCCTTTATTACGGGAAGAAAGCAAGAGGGAACACGTTCCGGCTCCTATGCCTCCGGTTCCTCACCGGCTACATCGGGACAACAAGTGACCGAGGCTATTAATTTATTGACACAGTTGGTTGCGCTCGTGCACAACGGCAAAATACGGGCCCAAGTGATCGTTCAGCTAGTACTAGAGCCCGGGACTTCATGAGTTTAAATCCTCCGAAATTCTTTGGGTCAAAGTCAGATGAAGTCCCGCAAGGCTTTATTGATGAAATGTTGAGAACGTTGCGGATTATTCATGCTTTCCCGAGACCGAATCGGTGGAGTTGGCATCATATAGACCCGAGATGTGGCGGTCCTATGGTACAATAATTGGATAGCGACGAGGCAAGAGAATGCGCCTCCTCCCGTGTGGCAAGAATTTATTGATGCTTTCATTCGTCATTATTTGCCGCCCGAGGTCGGCCGAGCAAGAGCGGATAGATTCTTAAATTTGAAGCAAGGTAACATGAGCGCCCGGGAGTATAGCCTTCAATTTAATTCTTTGGCTAGATATGCTCCTACTATGGTGGCTGATATGGGAGATCGGGTGCACAGATTCGTGAGTGGCTTAGGGCCACATTTATTTAAAGAGTGCTTAACGGCTTCGTTGCAAGACGGAATGGATATTTCCCGTATTCAAGCCCATGCCCAAAATCTTGAGGGACAACAACCTCCGCAAAGAGGTGACCGCGATGTTGATAGAGGGCAAAGCAAAAGGGCCAGATCTATGGGCACAGGTAGTGATTATAGAGGGGGATCGAGGCAGACATATTCTAGGCACTCAGGCCAGTCAGTGACGAGTGTACCTCCCCGATTTACAGGCAAAAGATCTGATCGCTCTTTTCGTTCAGGATAGGGCCAGAGTTCGAGAGCCCCGGTGTTATCGCCTGGGGGGAGATTACGGTCGTGGAGACCACCCGTTCCCCGACGCGGTCGGTAGAAAATTGCACGGATAGGCCGTGTCGCTGGGCATAGATGCATGTTATATTTGTGGGCAGACAGGACACTTGATACAAGATTTCCCTTCGAGGTATGGTAGAGGTGGGGTTCAGCCCACGGGGTTCGGCGACAGGTTCTTCGCACGTCTACTGCGTGCGGACCCCGGACTCCGGCAGGCCGAGGTAGAGGACGAGGGGAGCATACTGGTGCCACACAGCACCGCTTATATGCTTTAGCCGGACGGCAGGATCTCGAGTCGTCCCCAGATGTGGTTACAGGTACATTGACTGTGTTTTCTCATGACGTGTATGCATTGATAGATCCGGGTTCCACGTTATCATATATTACCCCCTATGTTGCTAATCGTATTGGGGTGAAATCCGAGCCAATTAAACCCTTTAAGGTGTCTACTCCGGTTGGTGATCCCGTGATAGCTAAACAAGTGTATAAAGATTGTATTATTGTGATATGTGATCGCCAAACCAAAGCTGGTTTAGTTGAACTAGAAATGTTAGACTTTGATGTTATAATGGGTATGGATTGGTTGGCCTCCTGCTATGCTAATGTTGATTGCCGAATGAAATTAGTGCGATTTCAATTTTCGGGAGAGCCCGTGCTTGAATGGAAAGGTAATACGGCAACTCCGAGAGGTAGGTTTATTTCCTACCTTAAGGCAAGAAAGATGATAGCTAAGGGCTATATTTATCACCTAGTCCGAGTCATGACACGGAAGCAAAGTCACCAACATTCCAATCTGTTCCGGTAGTGAATGAATTCCCGGATGTATTCCCAGATGAACTCCCAGGCCTTCCTCCAGAAAGAGAGATTGACTTCGCCATTGATGTGTTGCCGGACACTAAGCCTATTTCTATCCCTCCTTATCGAATGGCACCGGCAGAATTGAAAGAATTAAAGGCACAGTTGAAGGATTTGCTCGACAAGGGGTTTATTAGACCCAGCTCGTCGCCGTGGGGAGCACCAGTCTTATTTGTGAAAAAGAAAGATGGCTCCCTACGAATGTGTATTGATTATAGGCAGCTAAATAAGGTGACGATAAAGAACAAGTATCCTCTTCCAAGAATTGATGATTTATTTGATCAGCTACAAGGTGCCAAGTGGTTTTCCAAAATAGATCTGAGGTCGGGTTATCATCAAGTAAGAGTCAAAGAAGAAGATATTCCTAAGACAACATTCAGAACGAGATATGGCCATTATGAATTCCGAGTGATGTCGTTTGGGTTAACTAATGCTCCGGCGGTATTCATGAATTTAATGAATAATGTATTCAGGCCTCTCTTAGATCTATTCATGATAGTATTCATTGATGATATTTCAGTGTATTCTCGCATAGAATTAGAGCACGCAGATCATCTACGTATTGTTCTTGGAATTCTCCGAACTCAGGAGTTGTATGCAAAATTTTCAAAGTGCGAGTTTTGGCTGAATTCTGTGGCATTCTTGGGCCATGTGATTTCAGATGATGGCATTAGAGTTGATACTCAAAAGATTGAAGCTGTGAAGACTTGGCCAAGGACTACGACGCCTACAGAAGTTCATAGTTTTCTAGGTTTGGCAGGATATTATAGAAGATTCGTAGAGGGATTTTCATCTATTTCAGCCCCATTGACAAAGTTGACCTAGAAGTCAGCAAAATTTCAGTGGAATGACGCTTGCGAGCATAGCTTCCAAGAGTTGAAGGATAGGTTAACCTCAGCCCCCGTTTTAACACTCCCAGAAGGGCCGGATAGCTATGTTGTGTATTGTGATGCTTCCGGTGTTGGGTTAGGATGTGTATTAATGCAGCATGGAAAAGTCATTGCTTATGCTTCGAGGCAGCTGCGAAAGCAAGAAAAGAACTACCCGACTCATGATCTCGAATTGGCTGCAGTTATTCATGCATTGAAAATGTGGAGACATTATTTATATGGCGTGCATGTCGATATCTATACAGATCATAAGAGTCTCCAATATATTTTCAAACAGAAGGAGTTAAACCTGCGGTGGTTGGAACTACTGAAAGATTATGATGTGAATATCTTATACCACCCGGGAAAGGCAAATGTAGTAGCGGATGCGCTTAGTCGCCGATCTATGGGTAGCCTATGTGAAGTGCCTTTGGAGAAGAAAGAAATGATTCATGAACTCCATCAACTAGATAACCTTGGAGTACGCATAATTGACTCAGGTGACGCAGGAGTTAGTGTTAACGATCCCACAGTTTCGCCTTTGGATGCAGAAATAAAAGAGCGCCAATACGAGGATCCCAAATTGAAGTATTATAAAGGTATGAAGTTCCTAAAGGAAAAGTCACTATTCAAAGTCTCAGTAGATGGGGTTCTCAGGTACCAGAATAAGTTATGTGTTCCGGATGTGGCAGAATTACGCCGCCGAATTCTGGAAGAAGATCATTACTCCCGGTATTCTATTCATCCAGGAAAGACAAAGATGTATCATGATCTTAAATCGATGTATTGGTGGGATGGCATGAAAAGAGACATAGCAGAATTTGTAGCCCAATGTCCAAATTGCCAACAAGTGAAGGTAGAACATCAAAAGCCAGGGGGATTATTGCAAGCAATAGAAATTCCTACATGGAAATGGGAAGTGATCAATATGGACTTTATTGTAGGACTACCTCGTTCTCGAGGCAAGTATGATTCTATATGGGTGATCGTGGACAGACTCACAAAAGCAGCTCATTTTCTCCCAGTCAGAACTACATATTCAGTAGAAGATTATGCGAGGTTGTACATCAAGGAGATTGTGAGACTTCACGGTATTCCAATATCCATTATTACAGACAGAGGAGCACAGTTTACAGCTAAGTTCTGGAAATCATTTCAAGAGGGTCTAGGTACTCAAGTGAAGCTCAGCACGACATTTCATCCGTAGACTGACGGACAAGCCGAGCGTACTATACAGACCTTGGGGGATATGCTACGAGCATGTGTTTTAGATTTTGGTGGTAGTTGGGATGACCACTTACCCCTAATCGAATTTACATATAACAATAGCTACCATTCCAGTATCCAAATGGCTCCGTATGAAGCTTTATATGGAAGGAAATGTAGATCTCCAATTGGATGGTTTGATGTCGGTGAAGTGCAGTTAATAGGCCCCGAGTTGATTCAACAAGCGGTAGAAAAGGTTAAGGTGATTCGAGACCGGTTATTGACAGCCCAAAGTCACCAAAAATCTTATGCGGATAACGGCCGGCGAGATTTAGAATTTCAAGTCAATGACTGGGTGTTCTTGAAGGTATCCCCAATGAAAGGGGTGATGAGATTCGGCAAGAAAGGGAAGTTGAGTCCTCGATATATTGGACCTTACAAAATCATCCGCAAAGTGGGCCAAGTAGCTTACGAGTTGGACTTGCCTTCGGAACTTGAATTAGTTCATCCAGTATTCCATATCTCCATGCTCCACAAATGTGTTGGAGATCCCACAAATATTGTGCCAATAGATGATGTTCAGATTACAGAAAAGCTAGCCTATGAAGAAGCACCTATCGCCATACTAGACAGGCAAGTACGGAAACTTCGGAACAAGGAAATAGCTTCAGTTAAAGTCTTATGGCGAAATAATAATCGGGAAGAGATAACTTGGGAAGCGGAAGAAAAGATGAAATCCACATATCCGCACTTATTCCAGCCCCCAGAAGAGATCTATGATGAAACATCAAGAGTATGAGGTATGTATACTTTTCTTTTATGCATATGGGCCGTGTGTGGCCAATTTATACTGCTATTATGTTGTGGCCCTGTGAGGCAATGATATTATGGGTTGTTGTGACAGGATGGTAAAGCCATATTACAGGGGAAACTCTGGTGAAATTTTTCTAGAATTCCCAACGATCTAACATTCGAGGACGAATGTTTCAAAAGGGGGGAAGAATGTTACACCTCAGAAAATTTTCCGTTGGTGTACAGTGAATAGACGAGTGAGGGGTATGATGTATGCGAGGTTTGGACAAGTAAGAAATAGTATTTGATGATCCTAATTAAGATTTCCAAAGACATTCGAGTTAAGAAAAGAAAGTTGTTAAGGGAAGCGAGTCATATGTTGATTAACGGATATGAATTACGAGTATTGAGTTGATGATGTTTTAAATGATGCCCTAAGGAAGAGTTATAACATCCCTTAGATTGGTATTGAAGTGATAAACAAGTGTTAAGAAGGTTCCATAAGGATCGGAGATCAAACGAGTCGACGAAACAACTCTCGGAAAGCGGACAAACCTACGGCCGGACATGCGGCCGTATAAAATGTATGGACCGTATGTCCAGCGTAGATTCAGGTAGAATACAATACTCCTTGGACCGGATCTACGGCCAGACATACGGCCCGTAAAAAACATACGGACCGTATGTTGGTCCGTATATCTTGGTCTGGGCTGAACTTGATTTTATATAAGGGACCCTTTTTTTTCATTTCATTTCATTTCATCTTCCACCTCCACACTTCAAGAGACCTCTAGAACATTCCAAACACTTCATCCATGAGAAATCAATAGAAATCAAAGATCAACAACAAGAATTAGAGTGAATCAAGTGAAGGAAACCTCATCAAAGCAGTCAACTCAAGAAATCCTAAGAGAGAGGAAGTAGGATTTTGGTGGAAAAGGTGAATTGTCATCTAAAGCTTATTCCTTCATCAATTAAGGTAAGTTTTATGGTCTTTCTAAGTTGTTTGAAGTATTAGTAAGTTGAAACACAAGAATGGTAGAAGAGAATAGAAAATGGGTCTTAAATGGGTGAAAAATGTCATTGTGGAATAGTAGCTGGAATGGATCATGAAAATGGTCGTGTTGATGTTACAAATGCGTTATAAATAACGTCTAGAACATGAAATTAGTATTGTATGAGGAAGTACGCGATAATAGACTTTAGTCATGAATATGGAAAATTGAAGTGGAATTGTGGAAATGCGAATCATGTAAATGAATGACGATTGTTGTTACGTGATATTGTGATGGTTGTTATGAATGTTGGGAGTTGATATGGAATATGGTGGAAAGTAGTATAAACAAAGGAAATGCTGCCCAAATTTCTATAGCTTTAGTAAGTATGTTTTCGCGATGACATAGCTAATGTTGATACGAATTCTCTTGAAGGTATAAACGAGTGCATTAAAGGAGAACGAGCAAGCGATAGAATAGTTAAACGACAAAGGTATGTGAGGCTAATCGTTTCCTTCTAAGGCATAAGTCCTATGGAATGAATTTCCTCTTTAATTACGAATGTTCCATCTTTGAGAAGACTATGAGTCATTGTTCGTGAATAGCCATAGAGATAAGAGATATGCTACGATTATGATAATGATAATGATAAGCTTAAGTCTAGAGATGCTATAGCCTATGATATGATGTTCAAATTAAGCTAAAGGAGCTATACGTAGCCCATTGATGTTGATCATTGCATACACTAACCTTATGCTTGTTCCTTCAAAGTGAGGCGGAATGTTTACGAATGTTCCATAATGAAGTCGGGGGTCCACGACCTTACGTCACCCCGACACGACTATACTTGCTTTCAAGTTCTAATATACGAATTGATGAATCTATGATGATATATGATGTATGATGACAAATGCATGTATATGATGATGATGTGATTCCACTGCACCTAATTGGCCGGGCATGTCACCGCTAAGGAGGGCTGCATATGATTCCACCGTGCCTAAATGGCCGGGCATGTCACCGCTACGGCGGGCTGCTATGTTTACACCGGCCGAGAGGGGCCGGGCAGACACCTCACTAGTGGGGGCGCATATGATGGTTACCCGGACGCGGGCTAACGACATGATGATGTATGATTGGTGTGATGATGCTTGCATGGTATGACGATGTATATGTGATTTGATAAGGCACACGCTATGATAATGTATATGATATGCTTATGTATGATGTATGTATAAGAAACGTAGCTAGATGTAGCAGAATGCACAGGTTGTATCCCCATCTCATGACTTATGATATTCTTATTATGTTTATTTCACTCCTGCCTTACATACTCAGTACAATGTTCGTACTGACGTCCATTTTCCTTGGACGCTATGTTCATGCCCACAGGTAGGCAAGGAGATGGCGCCGATCTATAGGAGCTAGTAGCTAACTTGTGAGCACTCCATTGTCCGAAGGTGCCATTGATTATTCTTTTGGAACATACATGTATATATTCATGATTGGGCAAGATAGGGTCCTGTCCCGTCCATATGTCTTGTATTCCAGTAGAGGCTCGTAGATACGCAGTGTGGGTAGTATGGCCTCATGGTCTTCATGTATATGCATGTATATATATATATATTTATTATTTTGATAGCCGAAGGGCTTACGCTTGTATAAGTAAATGTGTTGTGAATGATGATGGCTTTACACGATTATGAGCATATAGTACGAATGAGAGTAGATAAGTAACAGCATGAGCGGTGTTCGGTGGTTAGCCCCGGATACCCGTCATGGCCCGTAGTTAGGGTCGTGACAGGTTTATACCCAATTTTGGGGTTTTGCCTAGAGTCCGAATTTGAGTAAATTGTTGGATCTTCTAGCTTAGTATTGATGGGAATTGATCATCTAGAGCTTTAATTTCATGTTGAGACCTTTAGATTCCCAATTTCTCCTTTCTAGTTCATAAACCCTATTCCATAGGTTGGGGATTTGGTTTTTGAAGAGAAGTAGGGTTTGAATGATGTTCTTCTTAATTCTAATTTCATGATTCAGATATGTTAGACTTTCATTGTCTCGAGGCTCAGAGGAAAGGGAAGGCTAAAGAGTGATTGTTGGAGCCTTGCTGTTCGGCCTTCGGGGTAGGTTACGATTTACCTTATGGTGATAATTCGATCAGCGAAGCGTATGTTTATATGATATTGTCAGAGAATGCATGTAAGTAAGCCTTCGGGTATGAAGTTGGGATGGATATTGTCTTAGGTTGGGCCTTCTTTGTATGACTTGGGGCTAGCCACCCCATTATGTTGTTGACTCATCTTGATCTATTTACTTGTTAGCTCATTGGCATATTGAGACATTAGTAATTGTGGCTAGTGATATATCATGGATTTGATATTGCGGTACTTACTTGTTCGATGTTGAGATGAGCATGGTGATTCATTGTGACTTATTGTGTAGCCCTACTGTTAATGATACTTGTGTGCCATGTGTGGTACTGTTTCTGATTATATTGGTTGTTGATATCACATCTCATCATATTCATACGTATTTCCATGATACATTGACATATGCATGGTTCTGGTACTGATAATGATATGTGAGAGAGTGTAACCTCCGAGGTTTCTGCTGGAGAGCATAAAAGAGATATGAGTGTTCGTTGCCCAAAGTTTCTTGCCGGGAACGATGGAGTCTCCAATGCTCGAGGTCTCTACCGGGATTGTGAGAGTGTGGTTGTCATCCGAGGTCATATTTAGGAGCGAGTGGTACATGGACTTCACGGGTCCCTCATGGGTCATGATCGTCGAGACGTGGAGTCATTCTGTCCAGGACATGTTGTACAAAGCTGCATGTACATTGCACTCATCCTACATACATTGTTTTGTTGCATTGTATCTTAGTTTTTGTTGATTATTGTGATATTACTATGATGTACTGGTTAGGATTGCTATATTGAGACTTGGCACAGTTGGATTTAGATGCTACAACATAGGTGACGACTACTACCATGGATATGGCTTATTGTTAACTTGTACTTGTTGGTTTATGTGTTTATCTTTCTTTGTTGTCTTCATATACGTTAGCTAGTCTTAGTCGGCCTATGATACCTACCAGTACTTGTTGTTTGTTCTGACCTCCACTTGCTGCATTCTTTTATGAATGCAGAGTTCTAGGTGGGTTCGACCTCTACTTCTCGTGGCTGATAGTCATTCGAGGGTTGCTGTTTAGAGTCTTACAGGGTGAGCACGAAGACGTTTGCCGCCTTGCAAATTCTTCTTTTATTTATGCGTTACTTGATATTCTGAGACATATTGAGACATATTGAGACTCTTAATAGCATGAAATGAACATAAAACTCACCTTTGAATCTCAGCTTTGATTATGAAGGAATGGGTTTTGGATGGAAATACTTCACTTGGAGAAAACCCTAGCTTCAATTCCAAAGAGATTTCTAGCTTCCATCAACCCTAGTTAGCACTTGATTCAACTAGTTTTGGGTATTTGATCTTTGATTACCCTTGAATTCATGTAAATGAAGTGTGTGGAATATTCTATAGGTTTAGAGAGAAGTGGAGGAAATAAGAAATGATAAATAAGACTTGGAGTCATCTTTTTATAAAAGATAAAAATTGCCCGTCGGGAGTTATACGGTCCGTATAATATTATACGGTCCGTATAACTGACCGTATAATATTATACGGTCCGTATAACTCCATCAGTGATGGACTTTTACTGTAACGGTTATACGGACCATTATACGGGCCGTATAAATGGTCGTATAATTCACCTTCTCTCCGAACTTGTTCTCGTCGTTTCGTATGATCTTCAATCCTTATGGAACCTTCTTAGCACTTATTATCACACCCCGACTTGATAGGGCATGATGGGCACCCGACCCTTACTTAGGGCCGAGCGAACCCGCTGATTCTCGCGATACTCATAATCTTCTTTGGACTCTTAAATCATGAAATGAGAGCATAATGTAAGTAAAAAAAATGCATTTCGTCTTTCTCAAATCAAGTAAAATCTGTAAACATATGAAATTGGTAACATAATGCATAATGATACGTCGGCTTACAGAGCCGCTTACAAGACTGACATGTTATATACGTGACTCTGTCTGCAAAGTCTCTAACATCAATCAAGATACCATAACGTAGATACTCTGACTCGGCAACACTCCGGAAGGAAATGGAGCTTGCCAATCCAGCTGGAACATCTTCTTGCAACATGCTCGACTCATCTGTATACACCTGCGTGGCATGAAACGCAACCCCCTGAAGAAAGGGGGTCAGTACAGAATATGTACTGAGCATGTAAAGCATGAAATACAGTAAACAGGATCATACTGAAATCAGGAGTGTAGAAAAGTAGTACGATAACCAGAAAACCACAAGGCTTGCCTTTGCAACATAAATCATGCATGCCAATATCATGTAGTACATATGCATATACATAACGTGTCCCGGCCCTCTAGTGAGGGACTCGATAAATAAAATCATCATATACATGTACATATAATGTGTCCCGGCCCTCTAGTGAGGGACTCGGTGAATAGAATCATCATATGCCATCCTGGCCGCCATCCCCATATCATCATATCATCATATACATATACATATACATATAACGTGTCCCGGCCCTCTAGTGAGGGACTCGGTGAATAATGCAGTGGAGTTGTGCACGAATACGTGTCTTGGCCCGGGACTCAGTGAAAAAAGTAATAACAGCTCGCACGAGCAGAGTAGTGAGAAACCAATATGCATAAAAATCAACTTTTAAGACTCAATAGATAAGTATACTATCAACGCTCGAGTATTGAACGATAGTCAGAATTAAGTTCTTCTAAATGTCGCTGTAAGCTGTATTAAGGGAAGACTCAGGGATCCTAGACATGTATCAAACCAATCCGAGCCCGCCCATGAAAGTTACGGGCATTATTCATTATGGAATCTTCTACGAACGTATCGAAGCGATCCGAGCCCGTCTATGAAAGTTAGGGACCTTATTCGACATAGAATCCTTTAGGAATAAATTTTTTTATGCAACATTTACTATCCAATCACACAAAAGACACAAGGACCATAGCTCGACTATATTAGGAATGCTAACATCAAGAAGTGAATAAGAATCGTAGACATGCTCGGATCTTGTGAATAGAGTTACCCCCAAGGCTCGTATCATATCTTACTTACATCTAAGACATGCCAAAAGAAAGAAAGGGTAAGCTTTACATACAATTACGCCTCCTATTAGCTACGCTTATTTGCCGAGCGTGCAAGTCTACATTTAAGAGGATTTACATTAACATTAGCCTCTTCATCGCACACTTTGTACCTAGTTTCAAATCAAACTATTCTATATTCGCCGAAAATCGGGCGACATCTCCCCTGTTTATATGCCTAGCCCGAATTCTCAATTCAACAACCAACAACAATTCCAACAATACCAACATTAACCATAATATTTCCAACTTCAAAATACTTCATAAACACTCCATATGGTGTTTGTCCCTTATTTCCATCACAGAACCATTTTATAACGATTTTACAGCTCCTTCTCCATAAATAAACCAATATTAACACAAATAGAAAGAGATTCATACCTTTCCCTCGATAATAATGCTATATATTTACTCCTCCACCTTGAGCTTAAGCCACAAAGCCTCAATACGCAGTTTTGAAGTCGCAACTATCTGTTGTCTGGACCGGAATTTGGGAATTATACTGGTTTCGGGCTAAAAGTTGGTGGTGGAAGGTTGGGGAATTTTTTCGGCATATTTGGAATGTTTTTGGGCTGATTCTTGGCTAAAAATGAGGGTTAAGCCCCTTTATATATTTGCTCGAAGTCAACGTAGCGATCTTGTATATGACCGACGAATTTCTTGTAGCCGATCCTTGTTCATCCGCGGAAATTATTTCGAGACCTAAAACTTTTATACACCGATCTCTTTATTTGCATACTTGGATATGTCCAAAACTCAATACGATCGTATAACTTATTCAACATCCCAAACTTAGCAAAACTTATTTTATTTTATTTCCGATTCGTTTAACCTTCAACCTTCGCGGCACTTGCTTATCACTTGTTGAACATAACATAAATACTTATAACTTCAAACATAATCCTGTCCTTTGAGCTTATGTGACTAACCTATGATGCAACTCAACGCACGAGAATACGGGATGTAACACTTATTTAACACTTCATTAACAATAAGGGGCGTTATAACTTTTCCTCAAGACATTAGTAAACCAACATTAGCTCGGTATTTTGCAAACCCTTTTTAAAACACGACTTATACTTGACATCTTTCAACGAACTTTCTTCTCTTCCCTCAAATATCTTTGGAATCTTAATTAGAACTGTTAAGTACCCCTTCTTAATTGTAGGGACGTCATATACTTCCGACCCTGCGTTACTCTATCTACCACATGTCGACATGAAATTTTCCGAGGTGTAACATCCCAATAAAAATTCGGTAATGCATCTCCATCCGGATTAGAAAAGTCTGTTACTCTCTTGACCGAGCAAATGTTGGTTTAGCCTTCCGAACTCCCAATAATAACCATCAATCAACACACACGGCTGTCTTCCATTCCTAATTTTAAGATTCCTAGTGGTGGCCAAAAACATCTTAGTCGCAGTTACCTATATGTACTTTGGTTATCAGTTCCTTTAGAACTCCCATTTGTCAACTATTAATGATATCCTGCAATAATCGTACACATAAAAAAAAAATTCAATGAAAGAGTCATATACCTATAGCTGGCCTGTCCTGCTCCTTGTCTGGTGGGCTGTAAAGTGAAGTATCCTTCTCGTCGTCCTCCCGCCATCTACTAGTCTGGCCCTCATCATCTCCCACATCCGAATCCGAGGGGTACGAATATCCTGGCAACTCGTGATTTACCGAAGGCCAAGATAAAGGGCTAGAATAATTAGTAACACTCATAGGTGTGGCTGCCCTAACATAACTCTCAACCATAGGAGAAGACGGAGGGGTCAACTCTGGTACAGCTTCGGCGGCCTCCTCCACCAGTGTGTCATACGAACCCTCCGACGGGTCCGTCTCATAACTATCTTCGGATGGGTCCTTCTCTATAGAAGTCACAAACTCTGGGGGGATCGTCTCGATGTCCTCGGAAGGATCTGTCTCAATAGAATATCTAGGACTCCTCCTACTTGGTCTTGGGACCTGGGGTCCCAAATCCACCGGGGGGCCTTCCTGGCACCCCCACTATCTGAAGCCGATCTCTTCATCTCTTATCAAGCTGCACCTACCTACAGGGAAAGAGGGTCCAAAATGATATTTCCTAGACTTGGGTTCTATCGTACGATCTAGGATTGAAGGAAAGGTCAATGATTTCTAAATGCCCTGCAGCTTCCTGTTTATAAATGTGGCCGGCTTCACACCCACAAACAGGACTCTACCGGACACGGTCTGTAGACAACCCTAGGACGAACTGCTCTGATACCACTTTGTCACAACCCAAACTAATGGGCTGTGATGAGTGCCCGATCGCTGCTGACCAAGCACCCCTAAACTCGTACTGGTCATATGCTGAACAACCTGGTGGCCCATTTCTAACTTATATCTGAATGATAGCATCTGCTGTAAAATTTATGCAATAAAATCTACCTCAAAACTCATAAATAGTCCACACGGATATATATATATATATATATAGGCATACGTGCAAGGGATGACAACGCAGTCCGACATGGCCACTACTTGTACTGTACATAAAAAGGCCACAATGCTACATGACATTCCCACTAAATACAAATGTCTACAGACTTCTATGGAGTATAAACTATAGAAAAAACAGGACAAGACACTGTCATACCCACATATCTACATAGCAAGATAGCATACCAAAGATTTAGCGCCTCCGAACCAATGGAGCGCACCGGCGCAGGGGGAGATCCTGTCGGTCGGATCGTCTGGGCGGCTACTAGATCCTGCAGGCATGAACGCAACGTCCACAAGAAAGGACGTCAGTACGAATAATGTATTGAGTATGTAAGGCATGAAAACAGCATAACAAGATACATGGGATATAACATAAGTTAAGGATAACCTGTACTTCCAACTTCCTTTTTAGGCGAACTTCATGCATGCTTGGCTTTCTTAAAAAGAACACACTTTTTATGTATACATAATAGCGCTGCGGAACGTGCAGCTCGATCCATAAAATATATTATCTTGCTGTGAAACGTGCAACCCGATCCATAAATATATTATATTGCTGCGGAACGTGCAGGCCGATCCATACCCATATATCTAGCGTCCGGGCATCCCGCGTCTGGGACGATATCATAATATACCTACTGATCAGGTGGCTATGACTATATAACGCCTCACCTTTGCCTATGTCCCCAATGTACATATATATATATATATATATATATATATCATATAAGTAGCATGCATGAGAGCCCAAATAAAAGTTACGGCTCTATCGGAGTGACTTAAGGTCGGTAACCTCCAATTTATATTATGGAATAATCATCGTTGCTTTATCCCACCTTGAAGGAACAATTATTATAAGGTGAGATCAACAACAATGAATAAAATTGAGAAAATCATGAAATAAGCTCAATAATCTCATAATAGCATTAAAATCATAAGCTTTGGATTCAGAATCATCATCATCATAGTCATCATAGAAAACATCTCACCTTTAACATCATAAGAAGCCTTTAAGAATCATCAACTTTTAACTTTTGAAAGTAAGAAGATTACGGGAAATATGTATGGACTTATAACATAGGAATCATGCCTTTTGAAAGAAAGGGACTAGCCTTAACATACCTTTTGGTCTCCTTAGCGATTCAACGTTTATCCTTTCAAGCTCATAAATCTACATATAAACTATTCATACTACTGTTAGGCTCAAAGTCATACGCTCATCCTAAGTCTTTGATTTAATTCCGTTTAGGGAATGCCGAAATTCGGGCAGCATCTCCCTTGTTTATATGCCTAGCCCGAAATCACAATTCAACAACCAACAACAACAACAATAATACCAACATCAAAAACATTATTACCAACACCATTATGTTTCGTAAAACATCCCACACGATGTTTTCCAGATTTCTCAACTAAACAACGTGTACTACGACTATTTAATAGTTTTATCTTTGGAACTAAACCAAAATTAATAGTTACCAAGAAGAGATTCATACCTTACTCCTACTGGTACCGCAATATCTTCACTTTCCACCTTCAATTTGAGCCAAGACTCATCGCTATATGATTTTATAATCGCAACTATACGCTGTCTGGACCAGAATCCGGGGATTATACTCGATTTGTGTTAAAATTTGATATGTGTAAGTTGGGAGAGGTTTCTAGAAGTTTGGGGTGATTTTCAGGGGTGGTTTTGAGGAAATAAGGGGGTGGACCCCTTTTTATAAGATTTCAGGGTCGGGTTGCACCAACCTAAAAATCGCTCGGCGCGTTCGGGCCCACTGGTGGCACGTTCGCGCTGAGTTGGCCCTTGGTCCTATGCGCGTTCGCACCACTCCCTGACGCGTTCACGCAGACCATTTTCCTTGCCTACCAGCCTGATCTGTAACGTCCATATCTCATTATTCCAATACCGTTTCAATGAGCGGTTTGTTGCGTTGAAAATTAGACTTCATGAACTTTACTTTAGGCTTTTGCTTTGCCTCAAAACTTATCATATTCTAGAAGATGTTCTTTCTCCAAATTGGGCCAACAAACATAGTTTTCGCAACTCACCTGCTCTCCAATCCTCTCACCACCTACTATATCAACTAAGTCTTCATAACCATAGGATAAACACATGCAACAATATATACCCTTGAAGGAAACTCCAAAGTCCATACTTCAAACGGTCAGCTCTTACGAATTTCAATGCACAGAACTACAGGGTGTAACATATCTTATGTTTTTGATTTGGGCTACCATTTCCCCCGAGCACCCCACAACTATTAATTATTTCAGTTAGTTTTTCATACGAGTTCTATTCTGTAATATTTGTGTCCCTTTTACTAGGGGTGTTGCATTTCACGATGCAAGTACAGAGACTCAGGACGACAAGACTACTCGTTAGGATATTGCTCGTATCAGCTTACTAGTGAGCCCCATCTCAATCAAGGTGTTGTGTTTACTTTCTTTTGTAGATTAGATAGTTGAGGCATGTCGAGGCCTGGTCCCGGTAAAAAATTAGTTCTTCTAGTTTAATTCAGTGTTTTTTAGATATTAATTTTGCCATGGCGGCTACCTTTTATATTGTCAAACAATTTTTTTATTTCTATTAAAAGACAATAGTCCGATATTTCGATATGTTTATTCATTACAGACTTATTCATATTTTCAGTAACTCAAACATGTTTTAAATTACATTCTACACTATCATGCCTAAGAGTTAAGTTCAATCATGTTGGTTTGCTCGGTCCAACACCTCAGGCATCGAATGCCGATCCGACCAGGCCCATGTTCGGGTCAAGATAGAGAACTCTAATAGACATGATTCCATATACTTCCTAGGACTCGAATTATATCCTAGGAACTATGACAGCAAGTTTCATGCCTCAAATCCACGTGATCGGCACCGGAGCTCTACCCGAATTGAGTGAACCAACCCATATAAAATAACTCATCTATATGT
>NW_026714124.1:0-54220 GCF_029784015.1 Lycium ferocissimum
ACTTGCCTTACAATCCTAGGCTTAATAAAGTTACCTAGCAAGGTTTTGGGACATTCCGGTGCCGTCGGTGAAAGTTGCATATATTCAAGCTACCTTTCCAATGAAACATAGAAAGTCTAATTCAATTCTATTGAATGAATAGTGGTCAAATTCAAACTTAGGTTTCTAGAGATAGAGTAGCCCCCGAGGCTCGTATCCAAACCTATTATGTCTAGGACATGCCAAAGAAGGAAGAGTAAAGCCTTACATACCTTTTCCGCCTTTTCCGCTACTCCAAACTCGAGCTCTAAATTCACCAGAATCTACAATTTGGTCACATTTACCAAACGAAGAATTAGCATTATAGAAGTTGAGTTTTGAAGTAACATTGTCTAATAAATTTCGGCAAAGACTTCCCTATACATACACCATCTCCAAAACTCCAACTTAGTAAATTTTAATCAACAACAATACCAACAAGCACATTAACAATATCAATAAGCAATTCCAACCGCATTCTAACGTTAATAACTCACTTCTACATAATTAGACGACAATCATGCATATTCAATCCAACTTCATATATCCAAACTAATATCAACGATCGCACATTCAAATAACAATCCAAAACCTTTCAAACACGATTCAAGAACATTTTCCACAATCCACACAATATTCAAAATACTTAAACCATATCTACTCCACCCGAAACTATTCCAACTTAACAAGAACCTTGCCAACACCTTTCTTTCTTCTACATTCATAAATTATGTCAACAATACACGCGTTTACAACTTCATTTTCATAAATTCAAGAAACCATATCAATGCCACATTATCGTCCAATTCAGCCCCCACAATTATGGCTCCAACTTGGGTCATTAAAACTTCATTTTACGACATAAAATTCATATCGACGACAACCAAAATACTAGATAACATTACCTCATTTCTTGCTTACCAAACAGCCCCTAATTCACGGCCCAACCTCAACTCCAACACCTTATGAGTTTCACTCATTTTCTACACATCACAACAACATACAAACAAGCTATATACAATTAATTCACTATCTCCACACAACACACACAACACACGGCCAAACCTTAACTTTCACGGCTCAACTTTAACATCCATATTTCCATAATTTTCATTCATTTCCACACACCACGACATCTACAAACATCTATAAGACATGTAAAGAAGATCAAAACTCACCTTCTTCCCTTGACTCCTCCCACTCGGCTAGGACATGCTCTCCAAGGAAGAATGCTTTTCTTGTTCCAACAACTAGCTCATGTTGTAGAGGGCCTTCCATTTAGTAGGAAAACAAGAAGAAAATAATTTTCCATGATCAATTTTTCCATGGTTCCCTCACGGTTTCAACATGGCCGAATGGCCTCCCAACTCTTTTCTTCATCTTTCTTGAACTTTCTTGAATGGAAAATGATGATTTGTGTCTTATGTTCCCTTACTTATATATATATATATATATATATATATATATATATATATATATATATATATAGCATGTGGGCGGCCATGTGCCATTTTTTCTCCCAAATTTTTCTCAACTTTTCAAGATTTTTCTTTAAGTCACAAAAGATGACTAAGTCTTGCATGGCCCTCTAATATCCACATCTATACATATAAGTCCCTTGCCAATACATAGTGTACATGTGCACTACTTCATGGCATGAAACAATTGGTTACATGGGTGGGACCTACTCCAACATGTCATGAACCAAATTTTCCAAATTCTAAATTTGCCCTTAATGTTCCATTCCAACAAAAGATAAATATGCGACTCATGCATTCTTAACAAAGCCGGAAAAATTATAACCTCGCCCCTAACTTTCCGCCACTAACTCGGAATATCCACATATGCAAAATGCGAGGTATAACAGCAAAGGACATCTACTATACATGACTATCAACGAGCCTCTAAGAAGAGTATGTAACATCATCATAAGGACAGTACAGAACCCCACCATGCCCATATATACACAAAAGAATAATACCCAAAAGCTGCAGCTCCGAATCAAATGGAGCTCCTCTATGCAGTCTCTGAATAAGTAGTCTATGGGTCAAGTCTATCTCCCTGTCCACTTGCGAGCATGACGCAACATCCATAAATAAAAAGATGTCAGTACGAATAATGTACTGAGTATGTAAAGTATATTCAATAACATAATGAAAACATGCGAAATAACATAAGCTAGACAAGTCATGAAATGAAAGAGCTAGGTTTACCTCTAGTGACGTTCATCATATTTACTTACCTTCTTTCTAATGGGAAACTTCCATTCCATACATTCATACATAGAGAAGTATCTGTCACGACCCAACCACGTAGGCCGTGACTAGTGCCCGAGCTGGACACTCGTATACACCTGTTATCTATAGTCATACACTACTATCATGAACGAGCTGACGTAAGTATAAGGGCAAAACATATGCAAGTCGAAGCTGCCTATCCCTGAAGGGTTACAGCCTATAACAGTTAATATCACACCCAAGCCGGCAAGGCTGTCATATATATATATATATAGGGAACGTCCCACAAAACACAAGCCGAGAAGGCTACCTTCATACACATTTGCCATGACAAACATATATAGCTACGCTAGCGACAAGGCTGCCACTACAAATGGTATGCCCAGGACACGAGTCATGGCCATATAACAAAACAACAACCATACATAGACCCACACTTATGACCGAGACCTCTAAGAGTGACAACGACATCATATGACGGGACGGGGCCCGCCGTACCACGAACGATAACATATGTATATATCAAAAGGTTATACCACGAAACTATGCCCGGAACAAAGGAGCACTCTGAATAGCCGAGTAGATATCCTAGGCCGGCGGATCTCGAAGCGTGTGTCGTACCCCGGGCATGAAACGCAGCCCCCCCGAAGAAAGGGGTCGATGCGAAATATGTACCGAGTATGTAAGCGTGAAACATAGTAAATAGAGTCATATCTGAGATAAGGTGTATAGGACTCAATGCAACCACAGAGTTTCATAAAACTTGCCTTTGAACATATTCCATTTGTATCGTTCTCATATCAATGTCAATATAATGCTTTATAATCAAACTGCATAATCGTTACGTATATAACATATATAACGTGTCCCGCCCTTTAATAAGGGACTCGGTATTTATAATCATAACATCATAAACGTAAACATATTCGTGTCCGCCCCAGTAAGTGGACTCGGTAATAAGGAATATATGCCCTCCGGCCTCCATCTCCAAATCATCATATCATCACATCATCATCATCATATATATATATATTTATAACGTGTCCCGGCCCTCTAGTGAGGGACTCGGTAATAGTATAATCGATCGGCGCACGAGAACGTACCCTGGCCCGGGACTCAGTGAAGGACATAGCGGTAAGCACGAGCAGAGTAATAAGTGTTATAGCCCGTATTTCGTACGTCCAGATGTTGTGAGACAATGGTGGGAAATTAAGGACAAGGCCATGTTTTAAAATAGTTTTAATGTCGGAGTTGTGAGGAATATTATTTATGAATATTGGTATTGTGGAAATGTTGAAAAAGGTTAAGGGTAAAAAGGAAAAAAAAAATTTGCAAAGTGGCATCATGGGAATAATGTGAAAGGCTAGGGGTAAAATGGTAATTCCACAAAGGTTCAAGAAAATTCTTGAAGGGCTTAAGTGTACACAAGAAGACACTTAGTCTTCTATGTTAAATTTCAAGAAAATTCTAGAAAATAAAAAAGAAAAAGAAAAGAAAAGGATGGAAAAGAAAAGATGAAAAATTAAGTCATCTTTTTTAAAATTCAAGAAATTTCTAGAGGGGCATGTGCCCCTCGCATGCTTAAGGGATATATATATATATATAGGGAGAGGTATTATTTCATTCAAAGGAAATAAAGATCAAAAAAAAAAAAGAAGAAGAGCAAGAAGGGCAAGGTTTCGGCCAAGCCAAGAAAGGGGAAGAAAAAAATTCAAGTCTTCAATCCTTGGTCCAAAAATTATGCTCTTCATGTATTTCTACTAATTTAAGGACGCTCTCCAACATGGTATAATTGTTGAAGTAAGAGAATTACTCTTTGGCGCCAAACTCCAAACCTTGGCTAAGTGGAGAAGTTGTGAAGGAAAGGTAAGAATTCATCTCTTTGTTATGTTATGGATGGTGTGGCACGTTGTAGAATGTGGTAAAGAATGGAATTTATAAGAAAATGTGGGTGTTGGAGTTGTAGCCGTGCATGTGTGTGTGTGTGGCCTTGTATGTGTTGTTGTATGTAAGTATAATGAATTAAATATATATAGTAAGTTAGTTGTTGTTGAAATGAATAGAAATGGATGAAAAATGCATGAACATATGCATGTAGTTATGGTGGCCGAATATAGTAGTGTAGATGGAAGTGATGAATTAATTTTATTTAGAACGTCTTGGGTGTTGTGTTGCGAATTCCATAATGTAAAATGGATGAGGAACATGAGACCATGCATGTTGAAGTTGTGGCAGTGTGTGGTGTGGTGGCCGAATGGCATAGTGTTGTAAAGATGATGAGTTAATTTTTATTCAGTTAATATTTTAGTTGTTGTTAATGCGGATTCTATGATGAAAATGATGGTTTGGTAATTTGAAATGAAGTCGTCGACGTGTAGTTTGTTGATGTAGTTCTTGAAGTTAAAGGTAGGAAATGTGTTATTGATATTTTATTTAATTGGGAGGTTGCGGATTATGTTGTGGTAGTTGGTTGGAATCTAAACGAAATGTCGTTGAATCATGTAAAACAAGTTATTAATGTTAGAAGGTGTTTTGAGTAAATTATTGAGGATTTGGAGATATGATTGTTGGTCTGTTGTTGATATTGTGGCCGAGTTCCATTCTCGGGTTGTTGTTGTTGATTTGGGCCAAGTTGAACTTGGTGGTATGATGTATTTACAGGGGAAGTCTTTGCCGAAATTTCGGTAGGCAAATGATTATTTCAACCTTTAAATGCTCAAATTGACATTTGGTAAACATGACCAAATTGTAGATTTTGGCGAATTTGCGACTTGGATTTGGAATAGCAGAAGGAGCGGAAAGAGGTATGTAAGACTTCACTTTTCTTCTTTGGCATGTCTTAGACATAATAGGCTTGAATACGTGCCTCGGGGACCATTCCTTTCCTCGGAATCCAAGATTGAAAATAGTTACTATTCATTCAGTAGAATTGAAATAGAAATTGTGCAAAGTGTGGGAAAAGCTTCCTAGACCTCTAGAACTTGCATAAATAAGACCCGACTACCCTAAAACTCTCTTAAGCAATGTCATGAAACGTATTATACGTCAATTACTTACGCCGCCTCATTCGGCCCGAGGTGGGCCCATTGTTCCCGGATTTTCTCTATCGCCTCGTTTGACTTGTTTTGGAGTAGAATCTAAGGAAACTTTTGATCCTCGTCCCGATTATCAAATGATAGGTACAACACTATCCTAATGTAAAAATGTCTATGATGACCGTGATAATGATATGTTCGCGGTAAAAATGAAAATATGGAAATGTTAAACGATTTCTTGATATCGCAATTTATCATAGGGAATACCGCCATAAAGGTTCTAAGTAGATGAAACTATACCTTATGACCCTATTTGATGTTTTTCTCATAAATGATACTTTTCATAAGTAACTTCGCCTTATGATACACGTATATGTGCATGCTGTTTATATGATACATATATATGTGGGGAATGGGGAGGGCAACTGTGTCCACCTCGATTCGGGCTTATCATCCGGACGCGGGATATGGGAGAGCGCCGTACGCGGCGTACGTTATGTGATGTATAATATATATATATGACATGATATACTTGGGACCTTTGGGGGGAGGGGGGTGGGAGAACGATGAATTCGGCGTACAGCAAATGCGAGTAAAAAGTACCGTTTTACGGAATGTTCGTTTCTTGTATATGTGATATATATAATATGTTGGGAAAGCGGGGGGGAGGGGGTGGGAGAGCCGATGTACTCGGCGTGCGGAACGTAAGCAAAGGACACCGTTTTACGAAACGTTCGTTTTTCCGTATATGTAAATAAAAGTACGTTTTTACGGAAAGAAACTAAGTATGCATAGCATCCGCACGAAAGGCACTCACACGTACGGAGTTACATCTAACCCGGATAAGCTCCATATGTTGGTACCGTTATTACTCATACGCACGTACCTTTATCATGTTACTATTCATCTTACATACTCGGTACAAGACAATGCGGACCCCTCTTCTTCGGGGGGCCGTTCATGCCGCGCAGGTACACCCAGACGAATTGAAGCTAGCATACAAGATGTTCCAGCAGGGTTGGTAGGCTCCACTTGTTTTGGAGTACTGCCGAGTCAGAGTATAAGAGCCATGACGTTCTGTTCGGTGTTAGAGACTTTGCAGACAGAGTCGAGGGTATAGAGTGGCAGCTTGGTAGACGGTTCCGCCGGTTAATATGTTATTATGTTTCACGTCACGGGTCCCACATGATGATAGACTTTACTTATAGGAAAAAAAAAACTTTGAGTTCACTATGTATTCTATTTTTAATTGATACAGGAATTTATCTATGTAATAAGAGTCAGAGGGTTCGCTCGGCTCCAGATATGGGGTCGGGTGCCCATCACACCCTGATCAAGATTGGGGTGTGACAAAGTGGTATCAGAGCAGGTCGGTCCAAGGGATGTCTGCAAAGTCGTGTCCGGTAGAGTCCTGTTTATGGGTGTGAAGCCGGCCACATCTATAGACAGGAGGCTGCGGGGCATCTAGGAATGGTTGACCTTCTTTCTGTCTTAGATCGTGCGATAGAGCCAAGTCATAGGAAGAAGAAATTCCTTATATAAGCCTCCCGTATGACGGAAGAAGCGGAGAGAGAGAATACTGCGAATAAGTAAAGCATGAGACGTGTTGTTCCGGAAAGGTTGTGAGTTTGGCGTGGCGATGAAGGTGTGATCGCTACCCTTGAGGGTCTGGAAATCCAGGACGGGAGGTAGCCATACACGCAGGCGGAAGGTGAACATCGGGAAATGAAAAAGGGCAAAACAGTCATTATAAAAGAAAGGACGTAATACGAAAATGTCTCGGAAGCTGTAAAGCTTCGACTGGCTCTAGATCAGGTAACAAAGGGCATACGAAGAAGCAGACGCGAAAATATCAGCGTTAAGGCACCAGATTTCAGCAAAGTTTCGAGGTTAAGCGTGCTCAGGTGGGAGCAATTCCATGATGGGTGACCCCCTGGGAAGTTTATAAGAAATTCTATAGATTGAGACATAAGAAACAAATGAAGAGCTGGGGTGATTTAAGGAAAACTAGGATACATGGAATGGTTGGGGACTATAAGAAGATGCGTAAGACGGGACAGACTACCTCAGTGAAGGGACAGGAGGCACTTCACAGCCCTAGAATTAGGATAGGCTTGAATAGTAGTTGGAGGTATTCTGCGGGTTAGTTCTTTGGTAAAAATATACATGTATATATGGACGCATATGGTATTTCGCGTATGGTTGTATCGGAGGATATGTGAGTCCCAACAACCGAAGCTACGGTATAAAAAGCATCAACCAAGTAAGGATACCGGAGTTCGAGTAAGAACTCAAAGTAGACGTGTGGAAAAGAATGGAGTATGATAAAAAGAGACAGAAAGGGAGTGTACGAGGCTTGAGGACTGATTTTGATAAGCAAGACTAAAGGAATAGTAACTAGGATAGGGAGAGATATGGATACACAGTTACAGCACGAATGCGCAGTCAAGGAAGAACCACGAACGAGCGAACTAAGGGAGTGAAAGGCCGAATAGTGGATGGAAATGTGGATAAAAGGGTGACATGGATGGGAAGTAAAGGAAAACTTAGGATAAGAAGTTTTGACGTGTTAGGCACAGAGTTGGGAAGAAGACGAGGAATAAGGTATAGACGAAGACTTCATAAGAGGACTGCTGGTATATAAGGGACCCCTTAAAGGGGGGGAGAACGTATTATAGGCTTCAAGTCCAAATAAAGGAAAGTCATTAGCCCAGAGCCAGAGCTTAGAGCGTATCGGCCTATTAAGAAAATACATGAAAGGACTAGAAACGAGTTGGTGTACTGGATTAGAAAAACCTAAGGATATAGAGTAAAGGCTCATGAAAAAGCTAGGTAGTCATTACGATGAAATAAGGCGGACAATAAGAAACGGGCATGAAGGGAAGAACAAGAATAAAAGGAACCCTCCCGAAGTATTATGATGCCCCATAAGGTTAGTTGAACATTCGAGGACGAATGTTCTAAAGGGGGGAGGATGTTATAGCCCGTATTTCGTACGTCCAGATGTTGTGAGACAATGGTGGGAAATTAAGGACAAGGCCATGTTTTAAAATAGTTTTAATGTCGGAGTTGTGAGGAATATTATTTATGAATATTGGTATTGTGGAAATGTTGAAAAAGGTTAAGGGTAAAAAGGAAAAAAAAAATTTGCAAAGTGGCATCATGGGAATAATGTGAAAGGCTAGGGGTAAAATGGTAATTCCACAAAGGTTCAAGAAAATTCTTGAAGGGCTTAAGTGTACACAAGAAGACACTTAGTCTTCTATGTTAAATTTCAAGAAAATTCTAGAAAATAAAAGAAAAAGAAAAGAAAAGGATGGAAAAGAAAAGATGAAAAATTAAGTCATCTTTTTTAAAATTCAAGAAATTTCTAGAGAGGGGCATGTGCCCCTCACATGCTTAAGGGATATATATATATATATAAGGGAGAGGTATTATTTCATTCAAAGGAAATAAAGATCAAAAAAAAAGAAAGAAGAAGAGCAAGAAGGGCAAGGTTTCGGCCAAGCCAAGAAAGGGGAAGAAAAAAATTCAAGTCTTCAATCCTTGGTCCAAAAATTATGCTCTTCATGTATTTCTACTAATTTAAGGACGCTCTCCAACATGGTATAATTGTTGAAGTAAGAGAATTACTCTTTGGCGCCAAACTCCAAACCTTGGCTAAGTGGAGAAGTTGTGAAGGAAAGGTAAGAATTCATCTCTTTGTTATGTTATGGATGGTGTGGCACGTTGTAGAATGTGGTAAAGAATGGAATTTATAAGAAAATGTGGGTGTTGGAGTTGTAGCCGTGCATGGTGTGTGTGTGTGTGTGGCCTTGTATGTGTTGTTGTATGTAAGTATAATGAATTAAATATATATAGTAAGTTAGTTGTTGTTGAAATGAATAGAAATGGATGAAAAATGCATGAACATATGCATGTAGTTATGGTGGCCGAATATAGTAGTGTAGATGGAAGTAATGAATTAATTTTATTTAGAACGTCTTGGGTGTTGTGTTGCGAATTCCATAATGTAAAATGGATGAGGAACATGAGACCATGCATGTTGAAGTTGTGGCCAGGTGTGTGGTGTGGTGGCCGAATGGCATAGTGTTGTAAAGATGATGAGTTAATTTTTATTCAGTTAATATTTTAGTTGTTGTTAATGCGGATTCTATGATGAAAATGATGGTTTGGTAATTTGAAATGAAGTCGTCGACGTGTAGTTTGTTGATGTAGTTCTTGAAGTTAAAGGTAGGAAATGTGTTATTGATATTTTATTTAATTGGGAGGTTGCGGATTATGTTGTGGTAGTTGGTTGGAATCTAAACGAAATGTCATTGAATCATGTAAAACAAGTTATTAATGTTAGAAGGTGTTTTGAGTAAATTATTGAGGATTTGGAGATATGATTGTTGATGCTGTTGTTGATATTGTGGCCGAGTTCCATTCTCGGGTTGTTGTTGTTGATTTGGGCCAAGTTGAACTTGGTGGTATGATGTATTTACGGGGGAAGTGCTTCGAAATTTCGGTAGGCAAATGATTATTTCAACCTTTAAATGCTCAAATTGACATTTGGTAAACATGACCAAATTGTAGATTTTGGCGAATTTGCGACTTGGATTTGGAATAGCAGAAGGAGCGGAAAGAGGTATGTAAGACTTCACTTTCCTTCTTTGGCATGTCTTAGACATAATAGGCTTGAATACGTGCCTCGGGGACCATTCCTTTCCTCGGAATCCAAGATTGAAAATAGTTACTATTCATTCAGTAGAATTGAAATAGAAATTGTGCAAAGTGTGGGAAAAGCTTCCTAGACCTCTAGAACTTGCATAAATAAGACCCGACTACCCTAAAACTCTCTTAAGCAATGTCATGAAACGTATTATACGTCAATTACTTACGCCGCCTCATTCGGCCCGAGGTGGGCCCATTGTTCCCGGATTTTCTCTATCGCCTCGTTTGACTTGTTTTGGAGTAGAATCCTAAGGAAACTTTTGATCCTCGTCCCGATTATCAAATGATAGGTACAGCACTATCCTAATGTAAAAATGTCTATGATGACCGTGATAACGATATGTTCTGCGGTAAAAATGAAAATATGGAAATGTTAAACGATTTCTTGATATCGCAATTCTATCATAGGGAATGACTGCCATAAAGGTTCTAAGTAGATGAAACTATACCTTATGACCCTATTTGATGTTTTTCTCATAAATGATACTTTTCATAAGTAACTTCGCCTTATGATACACGTATATGTGTGCATGCTTGTTTATATGATACATATATATGTGGGGAATGGGGGAGAGACCGTGTCCACCGATTCGGTCGGCTTATCATCCTGGACGCGGGATATGGGAGAGCCGTACGCGGCGTCTGTTATGTGATGTATAATATATATATATGACATGATATACTTGGGACACTGTTGGGGAGGGGGGTGGGAGAGCCGATGAATTCGGCGTCTGTAAATGCGAGTAAAAGTACCGATTTTACGGAATGTTCTTTCTACCGTATATGTGATATATATAATATGTTGGGACACCGTTGGGAGGGGTGGGAGAGCCGATGTACTCGGCGTCTGTGAACGTAAGCAAAGGACACCATTTTCTGAAACGTTCTGTTTTCCGTATATGTAAATAAGAAGTACCGTTTTTCCGGGAAAGAAACTAAGTATGCATAATCCGCACGAAAGGCACTCACACGTACAAAGTTACATCTAACCCGTATAAGCTCCATATGTTGGTACCGTTATTACTCATACGCACATGCCTTTATCATGTTACTATTCATGTCTTACATACTCGGCCAATGCTAAATGCCGACCCCTCTTCTTCGGGGGCTGCGTTCGTGCGCGCGTGCACGCCCGTACGAATTGAAGCTAGCATACAAGATGTTCCAGCAGGGTTGGTAGGCTCCACTTGTTTTGGAGTACTGCCGAGTCAGAGTATAAGAGCCATGACGTTCTGTTCGGTGTTAGAGACTTTGCGGACAGTCGGTATAGAGTAGCTTGGTAGACGGTTCGGGCCGGTTAATATGTTATTATGTTTCACGTCACGGGTCCCACATGATGATAGACTTTACTTATAGGAAAAAAAAAACTTTGAGTTCACTATGTATTCTATTTTTTAATTGATACAGGAAATTATCTATGTAATAAGAGTCAGAGGGTTCGCTCGGCTCCAGAGATGGGGTCGGGTGCCCATCACACCCTGATCAAGATTGGGGTGTGACAATAAGAAACCACATATACATGTAAAACATTTTTTAGACTCAATGAATAGTAACTAAATCAATTCTTGGACATTAGCATGTTACATTATATAAAAACCAAGCATACTTATGCAATTCCTTTTGAAAATAAGAACTCTTGTACATTACATATTAGTCCATCATGTAATAAATAACGAGATCGTATTTCAACTATACCAACATTTTCAACATTACGGACGAATAACAATCACATATCATACTAGGAGTTAGAGAGTGGAGTCACCCCGAGGCTCAGATTATACCTTACTTACGTCTGGGACATGCCAAAAGAAGGAAGGAATAGGCTCTGCGTACCTTTAGCGTTTAGTCGTATAATAACTTGTACTTGCTGCCCAACATCACTTATCCTATATCAAGATATCAAGAGCCACAATTGTCTACAAAGGATTTTAATACGCATTCGACACTCACAATCCCTTTCAAACATTTAGACGACGTTTCGGTCGCATTCAAACCAATTAGTGCTACAAGCTAACATTGCTAATCATTCTTTCTTATATCATTCCACACTTGTTTAACATGACTTAGGGAACTTGGGCAGTCCATACATCCTTCAAAACTGTTCCATACACACGGCTAAACAACACACATAACGTTTTCATTCTCGCTTAGCAATTTTCCAGTTTTAACTTGCAAGAACAACAACACGTTTAATGACATCACTTTCATGGTTCTTGGAACTGTTTTAGCATCATCTTCATTCTTACAACAGCCCACAATTCATTTCAGTTTTAGCTTGAATCATTGCACTTTACTTTCACTAAACGTTTGCAACAAGACTCAACATTCAACACACACAAATTTACCTCTAGTACCAAAACAGTCCACGGTTTTGGACTGCCTATACCCTTCAACATAATTCATTTCTTCAACACCTCAATTCACATTTTCAACATGCATAAAATATAACACAATGTCCATAACAACAACAATCAAAACTCAGCACAAAACAGTCCATAAACTCCCCTAAAATAGCCCCCTACACGGCTTCAACACAACTACAACATCTTCATGATTTTCATCCATTTATCCATACTACAACACATTCAATTCATTCCCAATACATGTATAAGAAGATTAAGCATGACTCTATTTTCCATGTAAATTCTAAAACACACATTATAAACCAACTTTCAAATCTTTGTACATTTACATATGTTGACACACATTCAATTCATCAACAAAACATGCAACATGAAACCAACCACTTCATATATATTCCTTGAGTTCAACCACAACATCAACAAAACACATGAAAGATTATCAAATCATCATACAACACAAGAACAATGATCATTCTTACCTTGTAACTATACTTCGGCTAGCCTCCACCTTCACTTCTTGGATTTTAACACTTGCTCTTGCTATATCAATGGATGCTACACGTTAATATACCTTCAATAGAGTTGGATTACTTAGGAAAAACTGAAATTTTTGAAGAAGTTTGGACCCTCACTCTCGGCTAGCTCTAGGCCGAGAGTTTCCCTTTCTCTCTCTATGTTCTTAACTTCTCTCAACTTTGTGAAGATGCAAATGACTTGTTTAGTTGACAATGAATCAGATTTTTACCTTATATATGAGTTGCAAGGGTTGGACAAGTGTCCCACTTAAGTTTTTAGCCAATAAGAACTTGCCATTCCACAAGTGGGACCCACACGGCCACTTAGGCCCACTAATGGTGTAATTAAGTTCTTAATCTCACTTAGTCATCCAATCTTGGCCAATTAATCCTTATTCTCCAATAATGTTCTTATACCAAACGAAATCCATAAGCAACTTGTGCATAGAAACGAAATCGGGAGGCGAAAACCCTTACGGGAACCTTAAAAACGACTTTGTCTTTAACTTGCCGCACTTAGCTTTATAATGTCCCAATGTAAAGATACGGGACATAACATTCTTCCCCCTTTAGGACATTCGTCCTCGAATGTTGATCTAATTTCGGACTTCCAATACTTCCTCAAGTATCCTCTTAGTTAACTATGTCCTTCACATACCTCTCCCGATTGTCTACTCGTTTTAATCCTTTATAATCGCACTCTGTGTCCTTACGTAGCTGTTCCCATAACTTCTTCTTTTTCTATTGCTTCCCGAGGTATTAGTTATATGCCTTTGTCTTTACTCTTCCCGTTATTCCGTAGTTGATTATCAGCTCTATTTCGAGCTGTTCTGCTGGAGTGTTATTGTCTTTCTGATCTAAATGTTGCTCAGTTGTACCATCGTATATTGATTCGGCCTGTACTCACGGTACATATAGTTACGATTCAACTCCTTTCCTTTCGATTGATATTTCCTTTAAATAACGTATCGTCCATTTCACTTCACCTCCCTATCCTTAATCAAAATCCCGTAATGCACAGACGTCTCCCATCGGTTTATTATACTCTACTATTCTCGGAGTACTGCAGTCTTCTGGTAGGCTGTAGACCTTTCACAGGTTCTACGAGTAGAATGAAACTTCTCAGAGGGAAACATTTTTGTGCTCCAGTACCTTTTCTTTACTCTGCTGTTATAGTCCGTACTCTGAAATTTTCAATATCGTGTGTCACTTTCTGACTTCCCATTAAATTTCCTCGCACCATCACTTGCCTTTTCTTCTTGATCTCAATCTTTAGGGTTGGCTATCATATAACGCTAGGGTCTCCTTATACCATAATCTTATGTCACCTCAATCGCACCTCGCTTGTTCCGATCGTGTCGGTTGAATCATTTCATAATTTCCTTTACTCTAGCTGGCTATACCTTAGACACATCCCTCGTGTCGTTTCTCTATATTCTTTTTTTGACTCAGACTCTTCCATTGCCCCTTTACTCAAATTTGCTCATAGCCCTTCTATTACATATCTTATTGTAACCTTTACGCAAGTATGAGTGGATGCCTCATCCCAGAAAATACCTTAGCATTGCCGCGTTAGTCTTAATGCAGACCCTACATGCTTCTCTTATCCTTTGCAGTTGATGTCAAGGCTTAACTATGGCTTTCATTCTCAGTACTAGTTTCACCTCTGTAGTTTTTCTTCAAACCTTATTACACCTTTCCTTGATGTACTCAACCGTTGCGATCGCATTGTTGTTACCGAGTTCTTACCCTTCTTGTCGCCTTATTACTTGGTTGCATCCGTAGTATACCAATAGTCGTAGATTGCATAAGTATTCTCGCCCAATCGTACAAAATACAATCCAATCTCAATCACACCCTTTTAAATTACTTACCACCCTTTTCTGGTCATATCTTCTCCTTATATAAGTACCCATCTTCTGATGTCATATCATACCAGGTCCTTACCAATAATTCTCGGCACTACCTCAAAGACTATCTTGTCTACTGTCCGTCTATTGCTGGCTCTTGGATTTTTTTTTTCCAACTCATTTCAACATGAGATTTCATTTGAGGTTTGAGTATCCATATGGGGTACATTATAACGTCAATTGTTTCCATCGGTACTTGCTTTATTTTCTCCCGCTTCCCCCCTTTAGGGTCGTAATTATATCATTATTTACTTATATTCCGCTCTATTCTTCCATTTCCAATTTGAAATTCCTCTGATTCTTTGTCCAATACATTTGGTATACTGCACCATAGCCACTTCTTTCTTTTTATCAGTTATCCTAACACAATCACGGGGCGATGAGAACACTCGATATATAGCACAAAATCTCACTTGATAGTTGATACTCGAGTAATGTAATTAAGATAGCAATTTGCCCGAAGCCACATTCCCTTCATTCCGATCAATACTTGGGTAGTGCTTATCGTCGTTTCCAATTCTCCATTCAGTAGCACTTATTTTCTAATGGCAAGTATCTCGAGCTTTCTCATAACACTACCTTTATCCAGACGGATATCGTTTGTTTTTTTTTCTAATAAATTTACGATACATCCGTTATTTTGCGAATCCACAGTCCTTGTCCTTTAAGGATTTCGGTGTCTCCAAGGTGAGGTCACCTACACGTAGTACTTCTTTATGCCTCATGCTCTTTCATCCTTGTCGTATACTCGCCGCTAACCTCTAACTTGCTAAGAATCATATTAAATTCGCCTTAGTGATAGCCTTGTCTTGTCACCTTCTTGTCGTATCGCTTCTTAAGTTCACAGATTATATATTTCCCTCTTGTCCCATACTCATACTCAATTGGTGGCATCCGTCTTGAATGCTTCCTTAGTATTCTTTTCATTTCTTCAATCGTGCCCATCTTATATTCTCGTGCATGAAGAATTTCATGTTATCTCCGTATCGTTCAGCAAGACACTACTTTTACACAATCCCTTTTTCGTTTGCGAACATATCTTGTTTATTTTCTATTTATCGTACCACACCGCTCATTTTCGGCATTCACTCTTGTCTCGTCGCTCATCTTCCTTCGGATTAGTCCTCGCCTCGTCACCGCATCACTCCCTTCCAAGCTATGCATGTCATAACGTATCGGTATAATGTAATGCTACTTGCCTTCTTCTTACCTCCCTCTTTCTTTTAAGTCCTCTTCTTCCTGTACTCGGTCCCGCTTCCGTTACCATTTGACTTTGACTTTGAACTTCCCCTACGGAACTTGGTAAGTATTTCTTATTGGTTCTACATTTACCTTTCTGATTCACAATAATCATATCGTATCCTTCCCCCTTGCTGGGCTTTATTCTTTTTTTTTTTTTTTTTTTGGGAAGGTTTGGGCAGAGTTTCCTCTGTAATCCCCACTATCTCCAAATTTGCGCACACAGAAATACCAACAACGCCTCGCGCAGCCAACACATACCTATATATATCATACCGTAGCGGCGTCGGGCTTCCTTTATTAACCGCAACGCCTCACAACTGTACCTGTCACTCTTTCTTGTTTATTCTCTCCTACTATCTTTAATTGTAGGTTTCAAACACGCCTGTAGCATTCGTACTATGCCTACTCATATATTCTCGCTTACGATTCATCGGTTTCTATAGCTTCTTCCGTGCACACTTTCCACTGGACTCATCTCGCGATATATATATTCAATCTATTTCCTTGCTATACTTACCAAAACTACCCATAATGATGGTCGATTTGCCATTCCGTATACATCACTTCTCGTTATGTTCCCTTGCTATCCAACTTTCACCCGCATGTACCACTATTTTTCTATCTTAGATTTCAAAATTCCCGCGGATAAGAATGCCTTAGTCACGGTTACTCCTAAGTACTTGGTGGTTGACTCCTTTGATTTCCGCTTGCCTCTATTAGGTAACAATCGATAACAGATGCCCATACCTAGGAATTTAGATAAAATCGCATGTACCTGCAATCGATCAGTCTCTAGTCTGATCCGGCGATCTAGAAGGTGAAGTGTGCGCCTCGTCATCATCTGTCCGCCATCTACTCGTCTGACCTTCATCGTCCTCCTCATCTGAATCCAGGATATGTAGATAATCGGGCAACTCCTGGTTTACCGATGACCAGGACAGGGGGCTGGAATAATCAGTAACGCTCACCGAGGAAGCTGGCCTAACATAGTGCTCTGCCACGGGGGCCACGGGCATGGCTTCAGGGACCGCTTCCCTGGATGTCCTAAATTCTGGAGGAATGGTTTCTGGATCCTCCGAGGGGTCAGTCTCGATAGAGTAACTAAGGCTCCTCCTGCTGGGCCCCACCTCCTGCCGGGAGGTCAAACACTCTGGGGGAATCGTAGCGGGATCCTCTGAGGGATCGGTCTCGATGGAATAGCTGGGGCTCCTCCGACTGGGCCCTGGAGCCTGAGGTCCTGAGGATGATCTAGGGGCCTTATTAGCACCCCCACGTCCGAAGCCGGCCTCTTCATCTCTCACAAACCGCACCGCGTATAGGGAGAGAGGTCGAACAATCTTTCCTAGGTTCCGCTCTATCGCACGATTTAAGACGAAGGAAAGATGATATCCTAAATGCCCCGTAGCTTCCTTGTTTATAAATGTGGTGCACAACACATCGATAAACAAGATTCTACTAGACACAGTCTGTGGACACTCCGAGGATTAACCGCTCTGATACCACTTTTGTCACGACCCAACCACGTAGGCCGTGACTAGTGCCCGAGCTGGACACTCGTATACACCTGTTACCTCTAGTCATACACCTCTAGCATGAACGAGCTGACATAAGTATAAGGGCAAAACATGTGCAAGTCGAAGCTACCTATCTCCTGAAGAGTTATAACCTTTAACAGTTCATATCGCGCAAAAGCCGGCAAGGCATATATATATATATATATATATATATAGGGAACGTCCCAACAAAACATAAGCCGAGAAGGCTACCTTCAAACACAAACCGCCATGATAAACATATATAGCTACGCAAGCCGACAAGGCCGCCACTACAAATGGGTACGCCCCGTACACGAGTCATGACCATATAACAAAACAACAACCATACATAGACCCACACTTGTGACCACGTACCTCTAAGAGTGACAACGACATCATATGACGGGATGTGGCCCCGCCGTACCCCGAACGATAACATATGTATATATCAAAAGGTTATACCACGAAACTATGCCCCGAACAAAGGAGCACTCGGAATAGCCGAGTAGATATCCTAGGCCGGCGGATCTCCGAAGCGTGTGTCCGTACTCGCGGGCATGAAACGCAGCCCCCGAAGAAAGGGGGTCGTACGAAATATGTACCGAGTATGTAAAGCGTGAAACATAGTAAATAGAATCATATCCGAGACAAGGTGTATAGGACTCAATGCAACAACAGAGTTTCATAAAACTTGCCTTTGAACATATTTCATTTGTATCGTTCTCATATCAATGTCAATATAATGCTTTATCATCAAAACTGCATAATCATTCTGTATATAACATATATAACGTGTCCCGGCCCTTTAATAAGGGACTCGGTATTTATAATCATAACATCATAAACGTAAACATATTCGTGTCCCGGCCCTTTAGTAAGGGACTCGGTAATAAGGAATATATGCCCTCCCGGCCTCCATCTCCAAATCATCATATCATCACATCATCATCATCATCATATATATATATATATAACGTGTCCCGCCCTCTAGTGAGGGACTCGGTGAATAGTATAATAGATCGGCGCACGAGAACGTACTCCGGCCCGGACTCGGTGAAGGATATAGCGGTAAGCACGAGCGAGTAATAAGCAACCACATATATATGTAAAACATTTTTGAGACTCAATGAATAGTAATTAAATCAATTCTTGGACATTAGCATGTTACATTATATAAAAACCAAGCATACTTATGCAATTCCTTTTAAAAATAAGAACTCTTGTACATTACATATTAGTCCATCATGTAATAAATAACGAGATCATATTTCAACTATACCAACATTTTCAACATTACGGACGAATAACAATCACATATCATACTAGGATTTAGAGAGTGGAGTCACCCCGAGGCTCAGATTATATCTTACTTACGTCTAGGACATGCCAAAAGAAGGAAGGAATAGGCTTTGCGTACCTTTAGCGTTTAATCACATAATAACTTGTACTTGCTGCCCAACAACACTTATCCTATATCAAGATATCAAGAGCCTAATTAGTCTACAAAGGATTTTAATACGCACTCTAACACTCACAATCCCTTTCTAACATTTAGACGACGTTTAGTTCGCATTCAAACCAACTAGTGCTACAAGCTAACATTGCTAATCATTCCTTTCTTATCTCATTCCAAACTTGTTTAACATGACTTAGGGAACTTTGGACAGCTTGTATATCATACAATTCAGTCCCAAACTCACAGCCAAACAACACACACAACATTTCCATTCTCATTTAGCAACTTTCCAGCTTTAACTTACAACGACAACAACACGTTTACAACATTACTTACACAAATATTTGGAACTATTTTAACATCATATTTATTCATACTACAGCTCACAAACCATTTCAATTTCAACTTGAATCATTAAATTTCACTTTCACTATACACCCATAGCAACAATCAACATTCAAAACGCACAACTCTACTCCTATATATATTTCCACGGTTTGGACTGTTTTCCTCCTACAACATGATTCATTTTGTTACACCTCGCATTTTTTGCACATTTGAATATTCCGAGCTAATGGCGGGAAGTTAAGGACAAGGTTATAAAATTTTCTCTAGAATGCATAAGTGGCGTATTCATTTCTAGTGGCATGGAATATTAAGGAAAAATTTCGGGTTAAAAATTAATTATGGAAAGTTAAGAGTTCATGAAATTAAAGGTTAAGGTGGAGTGGGCCATAGGGCCACATGTATATATTATTTATATATATAAGGTGATAATTTAATCATCTTTGTCATTTTCATGCAAGAAGTTTGAAGAAACTTGGAGGGAAAGAAAAAAGAAATTTCTAGAGTATTGGAGAAAAGAAAAATGAAAAAAAAAAGAAAAGAAGAGCACATGATCAGCCATGTGCACATATATTTATATATATATGTGTATAAGATGACAATTAAGTCATCTTAATCAATTGGGACTCCTAGAAATTTCAAGAAAAGAAAAGAAAAGGAAGAAGGAGAAAAACGGTAAGATTCTAGGGGTGGCCGCAAACCAGCCCTTGAGTTTGGTCTTGGAAAAATATTTTCTTCATGTCACTCTACTAATTGGAAGGCTCTCTATCATGTGGAGTGGTTGTTGGAAGAAGTAGATCATTTGTTTGCCACATACAACCATAGTTGAGAATGAAGAAGGCAAGTAGAAAAGGTAAGATTCAATCCTCTTTTACATGTTCTATGGATGCTTTGGACGAGTTATAATGCATGGAAATGAATGAAAATCATGGAAGGTTGTATATTGTTGTGTGGCCGTGTATATGTGCCTTGGTGTAGGTATGAAGAACAAATTTTATTTAGTGTTTGATTGATATTATTATGAATTTTAAGCATGTTGTAATGTATTGAAATGAATGAGATGCATGAAATAAAGATGTTGGTGTTGTAGCCGAGAGCATGGGCTGCTTGGTGTAGCCAAAGAATGAACCATTTATTTAGTGTTTGGTTGGTGTTGTTATGGATGGGTTGTGTGTGTATTTTAGCATGTGAAAAATGAATGAAACTCATGTGCAAGTATGCATGTTGGAGGCTTGGTGAAGTAAAATGGGCTGCTTTGGGTAGACATGAAGAGTTAATGTTATTTAGTATTTTTGATTGTCGTTGTATGAATTTTATGGCATGAAATAATGTTGGATGATCCAAATTGAAGAAGTAAGTTTGAATGGGCTGATTTGGAACGTTATGTGGTTTCAACATAGTCTCTTGAAATAATAATGTAAACGTGTGGAAATGTTGTTAGTTTGGCCGGGATTGTATTCCCGAGATTGTTGTTGATTGAATCGGCCAAGTTAAACTTGGTGGCATGGTATATTTACAGGGGAAATCTGCCAAAATTTCGGTACAAAGTTTCATCCAAGAATCCAATTCAAAATGTCCGATTCAACATTTGGTAGACATGACCAAATTGTGAATTTTGGCGAGTTTACAACTTGGATTTGGAGTTGCAAAAGGAGCGGAAAGAGGTATGTAAGACTTCACTTCCTTTCTTTGGCATGTCTTAGACATAGTAGGCTTGAACACGGGCCTCGGGGATAATTCCTTTCCTAGAAAACCAAGATTGAAATTAGTTACTATTCATTCAGTAGAATTGAACTAAGAATTGTGTGAAATGCTGAAAAAGCTTCCTAAACATCTAGAACTTGCATGAACAACACCCGACTGTCCCAAACTCTCATAAGTAATGTTATGAAATGTACTATACGTAAATTGTGTACGCCGCCTCATTTGATCGAGGTGGGCCCACTATTCCCGAACTCCTCTCTTATTGTTCCATTAGGCTTATTTCCATACTATAGTCAATGAAGGTTTTTGGTTATCATTCCGACCATGAAACGATAATTGTTTTAACTAAACTCTTGACCCAAATGCATGATTTTTCCTCCCTAAAAGTTTACAAGTGTTTTCCAAAATATCCATTTTTCTTCAAAAACCAAGTTTTACAATATTGAACGCCTTAATGACAAAAACGACGATTATGGTTCTATGATGAAATAATGATGATGCTAGAGATGAGAAAAGTATGATTCCGTTTTCCTAAGATTCCAAAGTACCCGAAAGTGTTTTCCTTTAAGTCTAAGTGAACCCTATTCTATGTTATACTGTTCATGATGTTGCTTTTCATTCGATAGTCTCGCCTTAAAACACTCGTTCCTTCAAGGTGAGACAAATATCCCATGGTCAATCCATAATGTAATCGGAGGTTACCGACCTTACGTCACTCCGATAGACACATGACTTTTCTTGGGCTCCCATGCATGCTGTTATTATGATAATGTATATAATACCGGATATTGATGAATGTAAATGTGTGCATTGTATATGTGGGGAATGGGGACATAATCGTGTCCATCGATTCAAGCTTATCATCCCGGACGCGGGATGCCGGACGCGGGATTTATGGGAGAGCCGTACGCGGCGTACAATTCGTGATATATATATATATATATATAATATGATATACTTGGGACACTTTTGGGGAGGGGGGTGGGAGAGCCGATGAAATCGGCAACGAACGTGAGCAAAAAGCACCGTTTTCCGAAAAGTATCGTTTTCTATGTACAAAAAAAATAAAAACACCGTGTTAAGAAAAAGAAAAAGCTAGCGTGCATGGCCTCCGCCCCGAGTGGCACACACGGGTAGTGTTACTCCTTTATCCTATAACGTCTATGTTTCCATATAGTTATTACTCCGCACAAAAGTGTTACCGTTTTACACGTGATATGCTCTACAACTCTTACTATGTTATTCTTCGTTCATGTCTTGCATTCAAACATTGCTCGTACCGACCCCTCTTTTCGGGGGCTGCGTTCACGCGCGGTACACCCAAGGATCGAAGTTAATATAGAAGATGTTCCGGCGAAGTTGGCAAGCTCCATTTGGCACCGGAGTGTAGCCAAGTCGAACACACGTGTCGAGTTCCGATTACGGTTAGAGAACACGGTCGTGGGTTTAACAACAGTTTGTACTACGATACAAGTTCGTATAGTTACATATTTTATTTGATTCCAAAGCAACAAAGGTTTAAAAAAACCTTATTATGTATACTTGACGTAGAGTTTTCAAAAAAAAAAAATTAGTACGTAGAAAGAGTCAGTGGGTTCGCTCGGCTCCGGTTACGGGGTCGGGTGCCCATCACACCCTAGTGAGATCGGGGTGTGACACATTTCCTCACACCTCATTTCATATATTCCATATGCATACAATACACCATAATGTCCATAACAACAACAATTAAAACTTGGCACAAAACGATCTACAATCCCCCTAAAAAATGGTCCCACTTACACGGTTTCCACATTACTCCAACAACTTCATAGTTTTCACCCATTTATCCATACAACAACACATTCAATTCACTTCCAATACATGTACAAGAAGATTAAACATGACTCTATTTAAGCCTACAACACACGGCTCATGTAAATTTATAGAGGACGGTCCAATATCAACATGCAACATTATAAACCAACTTTCACAATCTTTGTACATTTACATATGTTGACACACATTCAATTCATCAACAAAACATGCAACATGTACAAGAAACCAACCATGGCTTCACCAAGCTCACGGCTCACCCTTGAGTTCAACCACAACATCAATCCAACAACAACATGCACGAATTGTACATTCAAATCATCATACAACACAAGAACAATGATCATTCTTACCTTGTAACTATACTTCAATCGGCTAGCCTCCACCTTCACTTCTTGGATTTTAACACTTGCTCTTGCTATATCAATGGATGCTACACGTTAATATACCTTCAATAGAGTTGGATTACTTAGGAAAAACTGAAATTTTTGAAGAAGTTTGGACCCTCACTCTCGGCTAGCTCTAGGCCGAGAGTTTCCCTTTCTCTCTCTATGTTCTTAACTTCTCTCAACTTTGTGAAGATGCAAATGACTTGTTTAGTTGACAATGAATCAGATTTTTACCTTATATATGAGTTGCAAGGGTTGGACAAGTGTCCCACTTAAGTTTTTAGCCAATAAGAACTTGCCATTCCACAAGTGGGACCCACACGGCCACTTAGGCCCACTAATGGTGTAATTAAGTTCTTAATCTCACTTAGTCATCCAATCTTGGCCAATTAATCCTTATTCTCCAATAATGTTCTTATACCAAACGAAATCCATAAGCAACTTGTGCATAGAAACGAAATCGGGAGGCGAAAACCCTTACCGGGAACCTTAAAACAGCTTTGTCTGCAACTTGCCGCACTTAGCTTCATAATGTCCCAATGTAAAGATACGGGACATAACATTTCATGTTTCTATGCTTCGTAAATGTATTGATGACCCTTCCAGAGTATTTCCTGTAGATGATATCCAGGTCACAGAGGAGGTATCTTATGAGGAGCAGCCTATAGCCATATTGGATCGTCAGGTCAAAAAGTTGCGGAACAAAGATGTGGCTTCTGTTAAAGTGCTGTGGCGGAATAATAACCGAGAGGAAGTGACCTGGGAAGCTGAAGAGCAGATGAAGAAGAAGTATCCTCACCTAATTCCAGTACCTACAGGTAATCCAAATTCTTAACTTGATTATATTGTTTGATAAATGAGTTGTTGAACAATGAATGAATTGTTGTGATAGTTGTAAAAGAAACTCCCCCAAAAATTGTTTGTATGACCCATAAGGTTAATCTAACATTCGAGGACGAATGTTCTAAAGGGGGGGAGGATGTTATATCCCGCATTTTTGTACATTGGAACAATCCGGATTAATTATGATAAGTTAAGGACAAAACCATTCTGGGATACAGAGTCGAGACTTTTGACCTTCGATTTTATTTTGAGACATAAGTTGTTCATGAATTTGTTGGCTATGGAACAATTAGGAAAATTTGGGACCAAAATTGGAATTAGTGGAACTTGAAAATCATGCATTTTCCATGGTCTTAGCCGTGTGGCTCTTGTAGAAGGCCCACACATTTTGTGTTCAATTCTTATTGCTCCAACACATTAGTGTGGGCCAAGGTCATGTGCAACTCTAGTGGGGGATTAAAAGATGACTTCTAAGTCATCTTTAGTCATTACAACACTTAGAAAAAAAAAGGGAACCAAGGAGTTGAAGAGCAAGAAGCTCTCGGCCAAGAGCTAAGAAAAATCAACTTTCATTCAAGCCCTTCCAAAATTATTTTATTGATGCAAAACCACTATTTTGAGGTCCCTAAGTAGAGTGGAAGCATTGCTCGGGTCATCCAATCACCCGTTGTGTAGATCGCAAACCCTAGGCAAGTTGGGGAGTTGAAGAAGAAAGGTGAGATTTCATTATGTTTTATGTGTTATAACGGTTGTATGTATGTTGTAGTATGTTAATATGGATGAAAATCATGAAATAAAGTATGTTGAAGTTGAGGCCATATGGGTGAGGCTTGGCCGTGTGATGTGTGTGTGTGTGTTGTGTTGTATTAAAGTGATGAATTGAAGTCTAGTTAGCATGTTGTGATCATTGTAAGGTGAAGAAATGAATGAGAATCATCTATACATGTATATATGTAGGGTTAGCCGAATGTAGGCTATTGATGCTACAAGAAATAGATCATTGTTGATTAGTATTTTTAATGTTGTCGTAATGAATTCTATGTTGGAAATGAATGTTTGATGATTCAGATTGATGTTGTAATTGTTGCGGACTGATTTGGTGGTTATTGTACATTTAATGTAATTTGTATATTGATGAGAATAGCATTGTTAGAATGTGAATTGTGGATGCAAATCATGATTTGAAAATGAGGAATATGTTAAAGGGAGGTTCTCGGGTTTGGGGGCTGATTTCGGGTGGATTGGAGCCATTGTTGGATTGTTGGAAATATCGTATGAATTGCCTAGAATGTCTTTAAATGTTGTTGATATGGGTTTGGATGAGTATTTGAATGTATAAGCGTTAATGTTGGCTTGAACGTAAGCCGTTGAATCAAATATATTGAATGTTGTTGAATGATGTGAAAGGGAGCTATTAATGTTATATAAAGGGAGCTATTAATGTTATATTGTCTTCCGGATTGGTTATTGATGTTGCTAGGTTGGTTGCTGTTGTTGTTGTTGATTGATTTGGCCGAGTTAAATTCTCGGGGTGGCCTATTTACAGGGGAAACGCTGCCCAAATTTCTGTTGAATTAAGGGCTAAATTGGAATTAAATGCCCAAAAATGTCTATAGCTAATGTTTGGCATATTATTACTTGTTTGTAGACCTTGGGCAGCCCAAGACGTAGGTTGGATTTAGCTTGAGTTAGGATTATATTGGAGAGCATTTGAGGTATGTAAAGTAACCTTCTTTCTTTGGCATGCCTTAGTTAAAAATAGGCTATGACACGAACTTCGAGAAAACTCTACTCTCGCAATCCGAGCATGTCTATGATATGCATTTGTTTCTTGATATTCATATGTTGATGTTATGAAATATTGATCCTATGTTCTTGGAATTCTTGATTTGTAAAGGTTGCATGAAAGTTTGATTTCTAAAGAGTTTATTCTTTAACGATTCAAAAACTACGAACGCCCATAACTTTCGGCTAAAAGCTCGGATTGCCTTGAGATTTTCGTAGAAGGTTGTATGATGTTAGACGAGTATGTTTTCCATAGGCGGGCCCAGCTCAGGTCTACACTCGTCCGTGGGTCCCGCGACGTTCCTTTATGTAATTTCGACAACTTTTGAAGGAAAATGTGTAATTATTATTCCGATTTTAAATATGACTATTTTACTTATCTTTTGGATTCATGACAATGATTTTATGCATATGATTCCTCACGACTCCGCTCATGCATTCTGTTATATCTTTCGTCGAGTCCCGGGCCGGTTCTGTTGTCGTGCGCACTTTGTTATACTCCGGTGCTATGCTGTGATTATGGTTCGCCGAGCCCCTCACTCGAGGGCCGGGTTCTACTTATATTTGGTGTTATGTTATGTACGGCGTTATGCTGTGTATGATATGTGACGGGGATACGGAGATTTGAAACTTTCTGGTGTTATGCTGTGTCATGGCGCCATCGACGGGCGGGCGACCATATTTTCTGTGCCCTATGCATGATTTGTATTTTGAAAATAAACATTTTGATATTTTTGGATATGTACTACTTTCCATACCTCTGTTTCGATTATTACTCAATTTATTACTGTACTTTCTGCTTTGCATACTCAGTACATATTTCGTACTGACCCCCTTTCTTCGGGGGCTGCGTTTCATGCCCGCAGGTACAGATGCACAGTTTGGTGATCCACCTGTTTAGGACACCCTCTTTTGCTGTTGGAGTGCTCCCCTTATTCCGGAGCTACATTTTGGTATATATTCGTTCGTTGCATTTGTATATATTTGTTCATGGGTACGGCGGGGCCCTGTCCCGTCATATGATTACGTACGTACGTCCGTTTAGAGGTCCGTGGACATGTATGTGGGTTATGCCGAAATACGTGTGTGTTTGTATATATTATGTTCGGGGGCGATCCTATTCACTGTGGCAGCCTCGTCGGCTTGCATTTGTATATGTTTTGGGCCGTTGCGCCATTTGATAGCCTTGTCGGCTTTTGATATATATATGGTTGTGTTTACGATGTGTTTGAGACAGTTTGATATAATCTGAGACAGCGTTGATATTTGTGTCGGTATAAGCCATCTGTTTGCGACCCGGATTTGTGATTGTGTTTGGGTGCCCAATTCGGGCACTAGTCACGGCCTACGGGGTTGGGTCGTGACACAGCATCTCTCCTGTTTATATGCCTAGCCCGAAATCATAATCCAGCAACCAACAAGAACAACAATAGTAATGCTAATATCAACCACATCATCATCAATACTAAAATATTGCATAAAACATCCCACACGATGTTTTTCAACATACAACAACAATATACACTTCCTTTCTTCCCAATCACGGAGCATAATCTCATCAACACACCAACAACATTAGATACCATCTCTATACATGTAAATCAGCCCAGCCACATGGCCACAACATGCTCAAAACAATCCATAACACAACAACTATAACACAACAATTTATGACCTTTCCTCCATAACTATTTTCACTTTTAAGACTTGCTAAACCTTCAAATCAACTCAAAATACAAGATAGGATGAAAAACATACCTTATGCTTGAAGAAATTCAGCCACACAAACTTTCTTCAAAACCAAACTTACCACGACATCAAGTATAAGTAAGAACAATCACCTTTCATGGACTAGCTTGGTGTAATCTGGTTAAATTCTTGATTTAATGGGCTGTAAATGTTTGGGGGATGTGCTGAGAAGTTTCTAGAACTATTGAGAATGTAAAATGCTGAAAAAATAGAGTTAATGGGGTTTTTATACCCCTCATAAGTCGGCTCCACCGACCTTCTCAATTAGGACCCGCGGAAGCCATTTGGCAGCTTGGAGTCTTTATCTTAAAAGGACCATAGCTCTTGATTCCGATATCGTATGAGGGCCCATGACCTACGGTTGGAAAGATCTTTCAATTATCTACAACTTTAATTTTTGGTGTGTTTCCAAATTCCAAATTTATAATAGCGTTTTAGCTCCTCCAAGTCAAATCATCGGAAAACGTATCTTTAAATCATCTTTTTGGAGGGCTTATTCCCATATTTGGCTTAAGGATCCTTCTTAAGACTTGATCAACTTCTAATATACTACTCATATCAATTTTCATATGTCCTTTACGAAACCCCGACATGTGGGCCCCACCTTAACTTACAGTTACGAGGGCTATTCATCAAGTAACGTGTTAAATAATTACTCCATACGGTCTCCCAATGTCATACTTATATATATATATATATATATATTCTTATACTCAGATCATATAATCTTCATCCCTGATCCTTGTATAACTTTGCTCTCCCTTGAGCTCATACTAAGCCGACTACAGTCTTGGTAACGCAAATTTTCTGGTGTGTAACATCGCGGGTCCGCCATAGCTCATGACTATCAAGGCGTAGAGGTATTCCACTGGGAGCGTGTGTGTATGTCACGACCCAACCGGAGGGCCATGACAGGCACCCGGTGCTAACCCACTCGGGTACCTCTTATCGTACTCTCATATTCACATCTAGGTGGGCCACATGGCTTACTCATAATTTATATGCATCAATAGTGCCAATATCGTTGGGAAAAAACACATTTATATCATCATCAATAACAATGCCCATATCCATATATACTAGCCGACGAGGCTGTCAAAATGATATACAAAATATCAGCCTACAAGGCTAAGGACATCTAATCATACACAACTGTCTACGAGCCTCTAAGGAGAGTATGTCACATCATATAGGCAGGACAGGACCTCTCCATGCCCATAGGTATGCACACAAAAGAATAAATACCAAAAGCTATAGCTCCGGATGAAATGGAGCTCCGCTATGTAGTCCCTGAACAAGATATCTATGGATCAAGCCTGTCTCCCTATCCACCTGCGGGCATGACGCAACGTCCACAAACAAAAGGACGTCAGTACGAATAATGTACTGAGTATGTAAAGCATAATCAACATCATAATAAGAGCATAAGAGATAGCATAAGAAATAGCATAAGATGGGAGAATCAGGAGATAATAGCCATCATCGTAATTACTTACTTGTCTTTCATAGGGACCTTCCATTTCTAGTGCATGCTCGTGTACATACATCTATACATATACAAATGTCCATATCTGTCACGACCCAACCCCATAGGCCGTGACTAGTGCCCGAGTTGGACACTCGCATACCCACCGGTTAACTATGATCAATCCACAACTAACATAATATGAAACTTATAAAAAAAAAAAAACGTCGTCTCAGAACTGTCATATATATATACATATCATTGAAAGAACTCCGTCTCTGAGGAGTTACAACTATCAACAGATAACATCGCGCATAAGCCGGCAAGGCTATCATAATATAGGGGAACGTCCCAGCCATACACAAGCCGACAAGGCTACCATAACACACAACTTCCCAAAACATATATATATATATATACGCAAGCCGACAAGGCTGCCACTACGAAAGGGAACGTCCCAAAATACAAGTCATGCTAGCACAGTTGGACAACATCTATATACAACCCACACATATGTCTACAGACCTCTAAGAGTAACAACAGTAACATATGACGGGACAGGGCCCCGCCGTACCCCTGGATAACCACATATATACAACAAAAGGGATCTGTACCAAAATCTAGGCTCCAGGACAAGGGAGCACTCCAAGATAGCTGAATAGATATCCTAAGCTAGCGGGTCACCAAAGCGAGCGTCTGTACCTGCGGGCATGAAACGCAGCCCCCCGAAGAAAGGTGGTCAGTACGAGATATGTACCGAGTATATAAAGCATGAAATACAATAGAAGAAAGATCATAACTGAAGTAGGGATTCCAGGAGACTAGTATAATAGCCAAGAAGTCACTGTACCGGTGCCTTACAAATGGAATCATGCATATCATTATCATATACCGTACCCGGCCCATTATGGGACTCGGTGAATAAAGTCGTGTACACGTATACCGTACCCGGCCCATCATGGGACTTGGTGCCATAATCATATCATTGCGTCATCATATCCTCACATCATCATATGATCATATCATCATATAGCGTACCCGGCCCTCTAGTGAGGGACTCGGTGGATAATGTAGTAAAATGTACGTGATAACATACCCGGCCCGGGACTCGGTGAATGATACAACAGTATGCACGAGCGGAATAGTGAGTAACCATATGCAACTAAATCATCATCTGAGACTCAATAGATAAGTAGACTAGCTGCACTCGAGTATCAAGACGATAGTCATGTTAAGTTCTCTCTAAATGTCATTATGAACTATAATAAGTAAAGTCTCAGGGATCATAGACATGTATCAAATTAATACGAGACAACTTATGAAAGTTAAGGACATTAGTCGTTATAGAGTCCTTTAAGAATAGGAATGTTATATCCGGCAATTTTTGCAAATTTGAAAATTCGAAATAATTTTGACTAGTAAGAAAGGAGGCCATATTTAGATTTTCCTTAGTATGTGTATGCCGGTTATGGAAGCTTGAATGTGGAAACACCGGAGAAGGCCTAAGGGCAAAATTGGAATTTTGGGAATTTGTTTCGGGAATTGCGAAAGATGATCCATGAGTAATTGGGCTCAAAAGAAAAAAAATAAAATTGAGGCCCAAATTTAGAAGGGTGGCCGGCCAAGGCCTTAAGAAATGGCCCAAGCCATGTCATGTAGTGGTCATGTGAGGATCATGTGACATTTAATTAGAAAGGATGACATGTATATATGTGTTCATCCTTTGGAATATTCAAGAAAACAAAGGAAAAATCAAGAAGAAAAAGAGAAAAGGCCTTCGGCCATAGAGAGAAAAAGGAAAAAAAAAAAAAGAAGAAAAAATTCTTGGAGCCTTAGTCCTTGATTCAAAAATTTGTTTCTTCTTAGATTCTTATTAAGCTCAAGGTCTTCTTCAAGATGACATAAATTTTGGGGCAAGAAAGTGCTTCTTTTGGCAAGAGGAAAAAGTTGGAAAAAGGTAAGAATTTTACTCTTTTGTGTTGGGAAATTATATATATGTTGTAGCATATGTGAAGTACATGAAAACCATGAAAGTAGGGCGTGTATGTTGTGACCGTGTGGTGTGTGTGATTGTGTTGGCCGTGGGGTGGTATGGTGAAAGAATATAGGTTGAGTTTGTTTAGTATGCTAGTTGTGTTGTTATGGCATTATGAAGTGAATAGAAGGTTAATGGTTCTTGTTGTCATAGAAAATATGTTGTAAGGTTGTTGTAGGAAAATATTCAACTTTGTAGTAGTTTATGTAAATATGAAGATGGAAGTGGTAAGACACAAATTATGATTGTTGTTAATGAAGTTGGAAGACAAAAAAAATGTGTTATGGAAATTTATGTTGAAAATTGGAAGTTTTGGATGGATTATGGTTTGATGGAGATTTTGTATATTTTGTAGAATAATGAGAAATGTGACCGAAATGTATTTGAATGGCCTTGAATTAGTAGATAAATATGAAAACGTTGACATTGGATGAAAGGTGTGAAGTTAGAACGGAAGTTAATGCATTATGTAGAAAGAAAGACTATTTGTGTTAATATGTGTTTTGTAGCGATTATTGGTGTTATTGATGTTGTTGACGTTGTTGTTGGGTTGGTTGTTGTCACTTAAGCCGAGTTTAATGCTCGGGGATGTTGGATTTATAGGGGAGATGCTGCCCAAATTCTTGAAGACAAATAAGGGCTAAGAATAAGCTCCCCAAAAGCATATGATTTACATTTGGTAACTTTGACCATTTACAACATGTATTCAGACGAAACGGGATTTGAGTTTAAGCGAGCATAAGACGTCCGTAAGGTATGTAAAGCCGACCTTTTCTTCATTTGGCATGTCCTAGACTTACCAGGTTGAGAACGGAACCTCGGGACTAATTCTGCTCCTGGAAAACCGAGTTTGATTTTGGGTACTATTCATTCAGCGCAATTGAACTATAATCCTTATATTTGATCAAAAGAATGCTTAAACCTCCATAACTTCCGCAAATGTATCCGAATCGCTTCGAAACTTTCATAGATGACCTTATGGATCCTAATGTTTGCAATTCATGTCCGCCGCCTCGACTTGACTTGAGGTGGGCCCGCAAGTCCCGAGAATTCCCTTATTTGGTTTGTTTGTCTCATTTTCGTATGATATGAAAAGGAAACGTTTGCCTATGACTCTAAGGTCCGTTTGGAATGCCCTATAATGATATTTGAACGTTCTTCATTATGAATGATACTAAATTTTCCGAGAATAACCTACGATGTATTTTTTTGAAAAATTGATAACTTAAAAGTCCACGACTTATGTATATTAATTCCGATTAACTCGATACTCATTTTGAGCCTTCTGATCCTAACGAGTTCGTGTATGAAATTATGTGTCGAGTCCTGGAACTTACTTTTGATATGCATATGATTTCGCATGTACTCGCTCGTGCCAATGATTATGATTTCGTTCGCCGGAATCCGGCCGATTACCTGTGATCGTGCGCATTATGACATATTCAAAGCATGATGTGTTACGATTTCCGAGACCTCGCCATAGATGGTTACCGTTTATGGGGTTATGATGTGATATGGCATCCGATATATTCGATGATTTGATGTGTGTGATGTTATGATGTGTTCGGAGATGTACGGAGATTTGAAAACTTCGGAGTATGATGTGTTGTGGCACATAAAACACTCCGGGGTGACCACGTTCCCGAGCCCTATGCATGATTTTTATTTGCATTATACATTTGGTTTCCGCATGACAGTTGATCCGTCACTTCGTATTTGTTTCGTATCTTCCACTCCACCATGATTTGGATTGTTGTACCTCGCTTTACATACTCGCATACTTTTACGTATCTACCCCCGTTCTTCGGGGTCGCGCGTTTCATGCCCGTTACGTAACGCTCGATTGGGTGATCCTCCGGTTTAGGCTACCCATTCCGCTATTTGGATGCTCCCCGATTCGGAGCCCACATTTGGTATATATGTTTTGCTATGTATATTCCGTACAATTTGTGACATGCCGGGCACGGCGGGGCCCCGTCCCGTTATATGTTCGTATGTTCTGTTTGGTCCGTAGAACTCGTAGTCATATTTGTGGGTCGTGGGTCCGGTTTGTTTGTATATGATTTTGATTTGCGTCCTTAAGCGGCCCCGTTGTTGCTATGGCCGATATGGCCCACATGTTTGTATGTATGTGTATGTCTGGGCGATGTGCATTCCGTTGAGACCTTTGATTTTGATATGATGATTCCGCAATGGCGACCGTATCAGATAGCATTATCGATTTACCCAAAAGTCTATGAAACCACCATACGAATAATATCTATATAATATATATCGTAAGTTTGTTTGGGTGCCTTATGAAAGTTAAGGTCACTAATCATTATAGAGTGGCCGGGTCGTGACAAGGAAATTTTGTGCATCATTTACTATCCAATCACATAGGAAACTCGAGGTATCACAAGTAGCTCGATTACTTTAAGAGTTCTAACATCAAGAAGTGAATAAGTATAATCATAAATCACATTCTAACTTGTGAATAGAATTACCCCAAAGCTCATATCGTACATTACTTACATCTAAGACATGCCAAAAGAAAGAAGGGATAGGCTTTACATACCTTTAGCGTTTACTCACAACACAACATGTTTACGCTGCCCAACAGCACCTCAACCTATATTAAGACGTCAAGAACTACGGTTAAGCTACGGGGAGATTCAAAGCGTATTTTAACATTAGTAACTCCTTTCTAGATAATTAGACGACGTTTCCCTTATTTTCACCAATTACATAACAACCAAGCCAATATCAATAACCACACGTTCAAGTACTAATTCGAGGCTATTCAAGACAAGACTCGAGAGCCCACACGACATTCCAAACAGCCCGCATTCATAACATTCGATAACAATCCACATACGGCTACTACATATTCAAGTTACTATTAATGATCCATAGTCGTAACATTTTCATCTACACAATCCTACAACAGCCCAACCAACACACAACACAACACATAATCTTAATTACCATTAATCTTCCAAGCTCAACAAGAACAACAACAACACATTAAACAGCCCCTAACTAGCAACGTAAGGATGCCCGATAACTTCACGAACGTCTACGAACATGGCAAACAAACCATTTACGTTTATTATACATTCCTTAACACATTCTTTTCATCCAAATTCATGAACTATATATATATAACCACACGTTAACAACATTATCCATTTAAATGCAAGAAATTATACTAACACCATATTAACTTCTATGTAGCCCACAAACAATTACAACTTCAACTTGAACCATTAAATACCTTCATTCTCATCATAAAATTTTATAACAACAACAACCAAAATACTAAGTAAAATCAATTCGCCATATCCTACACAAAACAGTCCCTACACGGGTTCAACACCAACATACATAATTCCATGAATTCCATCCATATCTACAAATTACAACACGTTCAAACCACCCTTAATACATGTAAAAGAAGATTAAACCTTACCTTAACACTTGACTTCTCAACTTGGCTAGAATTTTTTAATTGAAATAATAATTGTTCTTGCTGCCCTAGGATCAATCCCACGTTGCTATGCACCTTCCAAAGTGGGTGAAATACCTTGAAGAAAATTTTAATTTTTAATCACCAAGTTTGGAGCTCTCCATGGTTAGCCATGGCCGAGAGCTTCTCTCTCTCTATCTCTAATACTTTTCTAAGTTGAAGATGATGATAAATGGATTCATTAGTCATCAATTTATATTTAAATATGAAGCCTACAAGTTGGACACGTGTCCCACTCATGGCTTGAGCCAATCAAATTTGGCCATGCCATGGGTGGGGCCCACACGGCCACTAATGGCCAATTAATGAATAATTAGATCTTAATCCCCACTTAATAATCTAATCATGGTTAATTAACCCCTAATCTCCATTAATATTTCCATACCAATTAAAATTTATAAGCAACTTGTGCATAAAAAAAAATCGGAGGTTAAAAGTCTCTATCTCGTATCCCAAAATAGTCTTGTCCTTAAACTTATCGCGATTAGCTTAAAATATCCCAATGTACAAAAATACGGGATATAACATCCTTCCCCCCTTTAGAACATTCGTCCTCGAATGTTAAACTAGTCTCACAAGGTCTTATAGGGACTTCGGGGGAGTCTCTTTTATAGCTATCACATATAGTTCATTTATCAATCAACATAACCAATTTAGGAGTTTAGATTACCTGTAGGCATAGGAAACAAGTAGGGATACTTATTCTTCATCTCCTCTTCGGCTTCCCAAGTCATCTCCTCCCTGTTATTGTTCCGCCACAATACTTTAACGGAAGCCACGTCTTTAGTACGCAACCTTCTCACCGACGATCCAAAAGATAGCCACAGGTGGTTCTCCTCGTACGATAACTCCTCCGTCACCGGACATCATCCACGGGGAATACCCTAGAAGGGTCACCAATACATTTGCGAAGCATAGACACATGAAACACTGGATGTACTGCTTCCAAATCAGATGGTAGGTCTAATTCATAGGCAACCTTGCCTACCTTACGAACAATCTGATAAGGCCCAATATACCTCGGGCTAAGCTTCCCTTTCTTGCCGAATCTCATTACACCCTTCATGGGTGATACCTTCAAGAATACCCAATCGCCAATCTGGAACTCTAAGTGTCGACGTCGATTATCTGCATATGACTTCTGTCGACTCTGAGCTGCTAATAACCTTTCCCGAATAAGTTTCACCTTATCAATGGCTTGCGTCGAATCATATCCGGGCCGATTAACTTAGTCTCCCCAACATCAAACCAGCCAATAGGTGACCGCACTTTCGCCATACAAAGCCTCATACGGTGCCATCCGGATGCTAGAATGGTAGCTATTATTATAGGCAAACTCAATAAGTGGCAGATGATCATCCCACTACCCTCTGAAGTCAATAACACAGCCCGCAACATATCTCCTAGCGTCCGAATAGTACGCCGGCCCGTCCTTCGTCCGAGGGTGGAATGCCGTGCTAAGACTCACCTGCGTCCCCAATCCTTCCTGGAATGATCTCCGTAAGTTAGCTGTAAACCGAGCACCCTCCGTCTGATATAATAGATGTGGGAACTCCGTGAAGTCTTACTATCTCCTTGATGTATAATTTTGCATAGTCCTCAGCTGAATAAGTAGTCCTGACCGGAAGAAAATGGGCTGATTTTGTCAGCCTATCTACGATAACCCATATGGAATCATACTTTCGTGGGAGTGCGAGGTAAACCCGTAATGAAGTCCATATTAATTGCTTCCCACTTCCAAGTCGGAATCTCCATCTCCCGTAATAATCCACTGTGCTTCGATGCTCGATCTTAACCTCGTTGGCAATTTGGGCACCGAGCAACAAACTCGCTATGTCTTTCTTCATGCCATCCCACCAATATAAACATCTAAGGTCATGATACATCTTTGTTGACCCCGGATGCAGTAATAACGGCATAGTGTGCCTCTCCCATAACCTCGCCGCAACCCCGCAACCTCAGTGGCACACATAATTTACCCCTATATCGTAGCACTCCGTCGAGTGTAATCTCGAACGGGGTCTCCTCCTTCTCAAGGGCGCATCTCTATATCGTGCCGTAACGGGGTCCTTGTACTGACGTCGCTTTACCTCTTCCATAATAGAGGATTCAGCAACTTCTCGGACAAAAACCCCACTATCTCCAGAATCAGCCAAACGGACTCCAAGACTAGCTAGGTGATAAATCTCACGGACTATTTCCTTCTTCTCTGGTTGCACGTCCGTCAAGCTACCCATCGATTTAAGGCTAAGTGCATCTGCCACAACGTTTGCTTTCCCAGGATGGTATAGAATATCAACATCATAGTCCTTCAAAGCAACTCTAGCCACCTTCTCTCGTCGTAAATTTAGCCTCCTTCACTTAAAGATATATTGGAGGCTTTTTTGTGATCCGTATAAATATCAACACGCACGCCATATAGATAATGCCTCCATATCTTCAAAGCGTGAATCACCGCCGCTAATTCCGCATCATGAGTAGGATAATTTCTTTCATGTTTCCCGAGCCGCCGGGAGGCATAGGCTATAACTCGCCATGCCGCATTAATACACAACCTAGCCCAACACCGAAGCATCACAATAAATGACATAACCATCCGGTCCCTCCGAAGAGTTAGAACTCGGAGCCGTAGTCAACTTATCTTTCAAAGAATCGGAAGCTTCGTTCACAAGCATCCGTCCACCGGAACTTAGCCGCCTCCGAGTTAGCCTCGTTAAAGGCGCCGAAATCGAAGCAAACTTCTCCACAAATCTCCCGTAATATCCCGCTAACCCTAGAAAAACTACGTACCCCGCAGGTGTCGTAGGTCTAGGCCAAGTCTTTACGGCCTCAATCTTTCGTGTATCTACCCGAATGCCATCACCCAATAATATGCCCCAAGAATGCTACTGAAGTCAACCAGAATTCACATTTAGAGAACTTAGCATACAATTTCTGGTGCTGGAGCACCCCAAGTACCGTCCTCAGATGATCCGCATGCTCCTCCTCTGATCGTGAATAGACCAAAATATCATCAATAAATACAATCACGAACATATCTAGGAACGGCTTGAATACTCGGTCATCGTATCCATAAACACCGCCGGAGCATTGGTCGCCCCAAAAGACATCACCCTAAACTCATAGTGCCCGTATCGGTCCCGAATGCAAGCCTTTGGAATATCCGCCTCTCTTACCCGCACTCGGTGATAGCCTCGACCGCAGTCTATCTTCGAGAAACACTTAGCACCCCGCAACCGGTCAAATAAATCATCAATCCCGGGGGAGGGATATCTATTCTTTATGGTCACCTTGTTCACCGCCTATAATCAATACACATCCGCAAGCCGACCCATCTTTCTTTCTCACGAACAATACCGGTGCTCCCCAAGGTGACGTGTCGGGCCTAATGAAGCCCTTCTCTAACAAATCCCTCACCGCTCCTTCAATTCTTTCGCCCGCAGTGCCATTCGTAAGGAGGAATAGATACGGGCCGAGTATCCGGCAACACATCTATAGTGAACTCTATCTCCCGCTCGTGAGGAAGACCCGGAAGTCCGGAAATACATCCGGAAATTCATTGACTACCGGGACCGACCGAAGAGTCGGCACCTCTCGCTTTCAAGTCATGCACACGAACCGATGATAAATATAACCCTTTCTAACCATCTTCCTTGCCTTGAGGTATGAAATAAACTTACCCCTCGGCGATGCCGTATTCCCAAGCCATTCTATAGTTGGCTCCCCTGGGAACTGAAACCGAACTATCTTGTTTCTACAATCAACGTTAGCATAACAAGAAGCTAACCAATCCATACCCATAATAACATCAAACTCAGTCATATCTAACTCTATCAAATCTCGCCAAGGTATGACGACTATATATATTCACCGAACACTTTTTATATACTTGCTTTGCTATACAATGTGAATCTCCTACCGGTGTAGCTACCTCAAATGGTTCAATCAACTCGTGTTTTATTCCGATTCTACTAGCAACAAAGGGAGATATATATGATAAGGTGGAGCCCGGATCTATCAATGCATATACGTCCCGAGAGAAAATCGATAATATACCCGTAACCACATTTGGTGACGCCTCCCGATCCCCGTCTACCAGCCAAAGCATATATGCGGTTCGAAGGACCGCTAGAACCGGAAGCTCCGCCACGGCCTCTACCACGCCCGCCGGTGTCCGAATACCCTCGCCCCATAGGGCGCATAGCCACGAAGAAGATGAACCAAAGAACCGACCCAAAGAGGGCCGAGCCGCACCACCCGGACTACCCCCAAACGGACACTCCTCATAATATGGCCTCGACGGCCGCAAGTAAAGCAAGCACCTGTAGCAAAATGGCATTCCCCAAAATGAGGCCTACCACAACGAGAACACCGAGGCAAAGGTGGCCTTGACTGACCCGAACTCCCGTGCATCTGTGAACTTGAAGCCCTGGAGCTCTGACCAGCCCTTGAGTACCCTGTGCTATCAAATCTCCTACCAGTGAACTGTGGGGGTGCACCCGTGGCCGGGCCGAGAAGGATATCTACTATACTGCTGCTGAGGCTGCCTGCCTCAAAACTCACCCGGATGACCAGTCGATCTGGCTCTCTTATGCTGGCCTCTATCATAATATCTATCTGGCTGGCGTCCCATGTGCCAATCCTCCACCCCCTGTGCATAAGCCTGTACTCGAGCAATATCCATACCTGGCTGAGAAGCCATTATCATACAGCTATCAACCAAGTAACGATCCAGCCCCATCACATAATGATGCACCCTATCGCCCATATCGCCTACAATAGGCGCATGTCTAGCCAACGAATCAAACTCAAGGCTATAATCTCGAACACTCCCATTCTCGCCTCAAATGTAAGAATCTATCAACTCGGCTCGCCCTCATCTCCGAGGTAGAAAGTGGCCAAGGAAGGCCTCCATAAACTCATCCCATACCGCCGGAGGAGCATCCTCGCCCCTAGACAACTCCCAGACTCATACCAATAACAAAGCCTACATCACGCAACCGATACGAAGCCAACTCAATAGACGGGCCTCGAAGCTCTAATTATCCTCAACGTACGCCGCACCGCCGAATAAACTCCCCGCGGATCCTCCCCGGCTTTGACCCGTAGAACTCGGGGATTACAAGTCAAGAAATCACGAGCCCTCAAACTATCATGTCTATCCGCATAGTCAACCCTAGTCCATGCCCGCGAGCCTCGCCCGCCGCCAGTCCGGGCCAAAGAATCGAACCGCATCTCTCATAGCCCTATCCTCCGCCCCCGGGCCGAGGAGCCGGAGGCTCGGCACCGGAACCTCGGAGCCGGCGTGGAGCCGCCCCCGATCCGTACCGCCGCCGCTCTAAGCTCCTCTCGGTAGTGGCGGCAGCGCAGCTCGCCGACCGGAGCACAACCTCGTGCATAGGCCGGGCACGGCCCTAGTAACTCTCCGGTCCTGGCCGGTCTCTCCGCCCACCGACTTGCTCTTCCGGCAGCCTGTCGCTTTGGAGGCATCGCTCGTAAACATAATAATCCGTTAGGGAGGAATTATCCCGATAATACGCTCTATCGCACGATCTAGAGTAAGAAGGAAAGATAACATCCTAAATGTCCCGTAGCTTCCTCGTTTATAGACGTGGTGCACAACACACCGATAAACAAGACTCTACTAGACACGGTCCGTAGACACTCCGAGGATGAACTCGCTCGATACCACTTTTGTCACGACCCAACCCCGTAGGCCGTGACTAGTGCCCGAGCCGGACACTCGTATACCACCGTTAACTATAATCAATCCACAACTAACATAATATGAAACTTATAAAAAAAAAACGTTATCTCGAACGCATATATAAATATATATATCATATATATATATATATATATCAAGCAACTCCGTCTCCCGAGGAGTTACAACTATCACCGTATAACATCGCACATAAGCCGGCAAGGCTATCATAACACACAAGGAACTCCATACAACTTCCCAAAACATATATATATATATATATATATATATATATATATATATATATATATATATATATAGCCGACAAGGCCGCCACTACGAAAGGGAACGTCCCAAAAATAAGTCAAGTAACACGATGCGACAACATCTATATACAACCCACACATATGTCTACGTACCTCTAAGAGTAACAACAAGAATATATGACGACGGATTTGGCCCCGCCGTACCCCCGGATAAACACATATATACAACAAAAGGATCTGTACCAAAAATCTAGGCTCCGGACAAGTGGAGCACTCCAAGATAGCCGAATAGATATCCTAAGCTGGGCGGATCACCAAAGCGAGCGTCCGTATTCGGCGGCATGAAACGCAGCCCCCCGAAGAAAGGGGTCGCACGAGATACGTACCGAGTATATAAAGCATGAAATACAATAAGAAAGATCATAATCGAAGTAGGATTCCAGGAGACAAGTATAATAGTCAAGAAGTCACCGTACCGTGCCTTACAAATGGAATCATGCATATCATTATCATATACCGTACCCGGCCCATTATGGGACTCGGTGAATAAAGTCGTGTACACGTATACCGTACCCGCCCATCACGGGACTCGGTATAATCATATCAATCATATCATCATATCATCATATCCTCACATCATCATATCATCATATAGCGTACCCGGCCCTCTAGTGAGGGACCTCGTGGATAATGTAGTAAAATGTGCGTAATAACATACCCGCCCGGACTCGTGAATGATAACAACAAGATGCACGAAAGTAGTAACAGTAACATATGCAACTAAATCATCATCTGAGACTCAATAGATAAGTAGCACTCGAGTATCAAGACGATAGTCATGTTAAGTTCTCTCTAAATGTCATTATAAACTATATTAAGTAAAGTCTCAGGGATCATAGACATGTATCAAATAATCTTTATGAAAGTTAAGGACATTAGTCGTTATAGAGTCCTTTAAGAATAGGAACTTTTTGTGCATCATTTACTATCCAATCACATAGAAACTCGAGGGCGTAGCTCGATTACTTTAAGAGTTCTAACATCAAGAAGTGAATAAGAATCATAAATCATGCCTCGGAACCCAGAATAGAATTACCCCAAAGCTCATATCGTACATTACTTACATCTAAGACATGCCAAAAGAAAGAAGGGATAGGCTTTACATACCTTTAGCGTTTACTCGCAACACAACACGTTTACGCTGCCCAACAGTACCTCAACCTATATTAAGACGTCAAGAACTACGGTTAAGCTACGGGGAGATTCAAAACGTATTTTAACGTTAGTAACTCCTTTCTAGATAATTAGACGACGTTTCCCTTATTTTCACCAATTACATAACAACCAAGCCAACATCAATAACCACACGTTCAAGTACTAATCTGAGGCTATTCAAGACAAGACTCGAGAATGCTCCGAGACTATTCCACGACATTCCAAACAGCTCGCATTCATAACATTCGATAACAATCCACATACGGCTACTACATATTCAAGTTACTACTTAATGATCCATAGTCGTAACATTTTCATCTACACAATCCTACCCAAGCCCAACCAACACACAACATAACACATAATCTTAATTACCATTAATCTTCCAAGCTCAACAAGAACAACAACAACACATTAAACATTCTTTTTCCCCTAACTTGCAACGTAAGGATCCATTTCCGATAACTTCACGAACGTACAATTACGGACATGCCAAACAAACCATTTACGTTTATTATACATTCCTTAACACTTTCTTTTCATCCAAATTCATGAACAATATCCTTGGAAAAGACCGTCGCCTTACGTTAACAACATTATCCATTTAAATGCAAGAAACTATACTAACACCATATTAAATGGTAAATATAACCTTTGGCGATCATTTTCCTTGCCTTGAGATAGAAATAAGCTCGTTATATTCCGCACTTCGTGCAATGTGATATTCCGAGTCAGTTGCGGAAAGTTAACGACAGGGCTATTTTAGAACTTTGTTTTAAGGTACAAGTCGTTTATGATTTTATTGAATGGAAATATTAAAGAAAATTTGGGGTTAAAATTTAATTTTGGAAAGTTAAAAATTCATGAAATTAAAATACATATCTGGCCATGGGAGCCACAAGTGGTTATTATTTATGGAAGCATAAGATGATAATTAAATCATCTTTATCATTTTCACTTAAGGAAATTTCTAGAAAATTAGAGAAAAAGGGAGAAAGAAAAAAGAAGGGGAAAAACGGCCAAGAGTGCACATGACTAGTCATGTGCCTATAGCTATATATATATATATATATATATATATATATATATATATATATATATATATATATATGAACAAGTGATGAAGACATGGGACTTATTCATTATTTTGTAAAGCCAAAGAGAATTCAAGAAAGAGAAAAGAAAAGGAAAGAAGGCACTTTCGCAAATGGTTGGCCGAAGGTGGTGCCATGGTGAATTGACCAAGGAAAATTCTTTCCTCCTAGATTTTCTACTAATTGGAAGGTCCTCGTCGACGTGGAGTAGTTAATGGAACAAGAAGATCATCCGATTTCTTGCAAAACGGAACCTTGGCCGAGTGGAGAAAGTTGAGCAAGGAAGGTGAGGATTAATCTTCTTTACATGCTTTATGGGTGTTTGTGCGTGTTGTGATATGTAGAAGTAAGTGAAGTTCATGAAAATATGGTGTTGTGTGTGTGGCCGTGCATGTGCGATAATGTGTATGAAGAACTAATTTCATGTGGTACGTTTAGAATGTTGTGTTGTGGGTTCTATGTGGTGAAAATAAAGGGTTAATGATCCCAATTGAAGTTATAGTTGTGTGGGCTGATTTGGAGCTTAATGTGATTTTAGTATGTTTTCTTGAAATTAAGGAAGTAATGTTGCAAACGTGTGAATTGTTGATGTAGTTGATGAATTTGGAAGAAGTTGAAAATGCATTTGTTGTTGGTTTATTTGCAATTGTGGATGTTTCGGGTGGAGTAGAGCATTAATTGGATTGTTGGAAATATTGTATGGATTGCTTAAAGAGTTCTTGAATATTGCTTGAATGGTTTCGGATTAGTAATCGAATGCGAGCATTGGTATTGAATTGATCGTATGTAGTTTAGTTGAATATAAATGAAATGTTATCGAATTGTGTAGAAAGGAATTATTAATGATAGAATGCGTTTTGAATCATTTATGAATATTGATAGTATGGTTGTTGGTTTGGTTGTTGTTGAAGATTTGGCCGAGATGAATTCTCGGAAGTTGGTGAATATATGTGGAAATGCCGCCGGAATTTTTGTAGATAAAGTGATGGCTTGGAATGTGTTCTTCAATGTCTATGGCTAATGTCGGATGTCTAATGACATATATCGTGGATTGTGTGAAGCCGAGGCGTAAGTTTGGATTAGCTTAGGGGGCGGCCAAGGTATGTAAAGCTCACCTTTCCTTCTTTGGCATGTCTTAGTTAAATTAGGCTATAGACATGATCCCCAGGTGACTCTACTCCTCCGATCCAAGCATGTTCATGATTCTTATGTGCTTCTTGATATCCGTGTTCGTAACGTAGTTAAATTATGGTTCTTATGCCTTGTGTATGATTAATTATGAATGTGCATAAAAGAATGTGTTCGTAAAGTCGGTAACTACGAACGCCCGTAACCTCACGAAAAGGCTCGGATCGCTTCGATATGTCCGTAGGAGGTTCTCGTAGTGTATTAAGGCTATAATGTTCGTAGGAGGGCTCGGGTTGCTTGGATACTTGTACGTGGGCCCGCGAGACTTTCCCCTGTATAGTTCTGACGACTTTTTGGAGAGGACATAAATGACTATCACCTCGACCCCCGAGTACGATTACTTGCTTATTTGTTAAATCAGAATGCAGAATTGTGTATATAATGTCGATCCGTAACTATGATGGCAAGGTTCTATTTGACAAGTTCCGAGTACCATTCGAAAGAAAGCGGATTTGACTATGACCATTGGCTCGATTTTAAATGATAGTTTGTTTTGATTGATTCGATGAATGTGTAAATGTATGAAATGAGAATTCGTATGCATATGATTTTAATACGTAACTATGATTTCCGAAGCTCTATTTGACATGTTCCCGAGTAACATTCGGAAGGAACTTAATGTGACTATGATTCTGTGACACGAGCGTTGATCTGTTACTTATTTGTTCGATTTCAAAGATGAGTTTGTGTGTATGTGTATGTGGCTTCTTATTACTCGCCGTGCCTACTATGACATCATTCACCGGTCTCGGGCCAGGTACGTACGTCGTGTAAGTAATGGTTGATATGATATTTCACCGAGTCCCGAAAGGCCGGGTATTTCCACCGAGTCCCTCACTGTAAGTCGGCACGGTATATGATCATTTCACCGAGTCCCTCGCTAGAGGGCCGGCACGGTATATGTATATATATGATGATGTGATATGATGACATGATAATATGATACGATGATCATATGACCTTATTCACCGAGTCCCTCACTAGAGGGCCGGTACGGTATATATGTTCGATGACACGATGATATGATAATGATATGATTTACCCACCGAGTCCCTCGCGCAGGGCCGGGACACGCTATGTGTATATGTATATGTACGAGATATGTTTTAAAGGCAAGTCTATGATTTCGATGGTTATGTTTTGTTACGTACTTCTCGACCCGATTTATGATTCCGTTTAATGTACTCCATGCTTTACATCTCGGCACATTTCCCGTACGACCCCCTCTAACCCGGGGCCGCGTTTTACGTATGCCGCGCGCAGTACGCCTGTGTGAGCCGAAAATATTAGTAGAAGATGTTCCGGCGGGATTGGCGAGCTCCATTTTCTCCCGGAGTGCCGCCGAGTCGATTATTATGTTATGGTTTCATGCTCGTATTTAGACTTTTCGTTACGTTGTTGTGGGTCTAAGATGTCGGTTATGTATGCGGCTATGTAAGCCGTTGTATTATTATGCGTTGTATTATAAGTTTCACATGTTACAGATTTTATTTGATTTGAGAAAGGTAAAAAGTATATTGATCTTCGAAAAACTTTTGTTCGTATTTGTCGCAGTTGGAGAACCGCATTATGAGTATTACGAGAGTCACGGTTCGCTCGGCCCTAAACAAGGGTCGGGTGCCCATCACACCCCACGGACTAGGGTGTGACATAAACCTACCTTTTGGTGACACGCATTTCCTTTCCATTCTAAAACTAGTTCTCCCGAAAATTGAAAGTGAACCATTTTCATTCTACAATCAACATTGGCATAGCAGTTAAGCCAACCAATCTATGCCCATGATAACATCAAAGTCCACCATTTTTAACTCATGTAAATCAACCATAGTACGATGGTCACAAATCACAACTACACAATTTCTATATACTTGACTAGCTATTATCGGTTCACCAACGGGTGTAGATACCTCAAAAGGTTTGATCGACTCCGATTTGACCCCAAATCGACCCACAATATAGGGAGTAACATATGACAATGTGAAGCCCGGATCTATCAAAGCATATACATCATGAGAAAATACCAATAATATACTTGTGACAACATTGGGAGATGACTCAAGATTCGGCGTCCGGCCAAGGCATAAAAATACTGATGGCCGAGAACCACTAGGGCGGGATCTCTCCCTCTACCTCTACCATGGCTAACAAGTGCTCGCGAACCTTGCCCGCCGGGCGTATCGGTGATAAAGACACCGGGCCACCGATCCCACGAAGGCCGAACTCCTCCTACTACTAACCGAGGGGCAATCACGCATGATATGGCCTGGCTAACCGCATGTATAGCAAACCTCTGAACCTAGTCGACACTGGCCCCAATGTAACTTCCCACACTGGGAACATCATGGCACGGGTGGCCTAGCCTAACCCGAATCACCCCGAAACTGAGAACCCGAAGCCCTGAAACTCTGACTCGGCCCGGAATGAGTAGATCTATCAAATCTCTGGCCTGTAAATCATGGAGGTGCACTAGTCATAGAATGGCCTGAATGCCTAGAAAACTACTGTCTTGGCCCGCCTCTAAACTCACTTGTTGGACCCAAAGATCTAGCCTCATATACCCTCTATCATGCTCAGTACTCACTCTTTGCCGTTGTTGGCTTTCTTCTAAGTGCGGGCATGGGCTTGAATGCGTGAAATATCCATGTTGTCTCCGAAGGGACAACGCTACACCTATCCATCAAATGTGCCCTAGGCCTCTCTCACAATCGGCACTCGGTCACCCATATTCGCTACCATAGCCGGAGCATACCTAGCCAAAGAGTTGAAGCGAAGACTATACTCTAAAGCACTCATACTTCCTTGCCTAAGATTTAAGAACTTATCGGCTCTAGCTCACCGAACCTCTGGGGGCAAGTAATGTCGGAGGAAGGCATCCACAAATTCTTGCCATACCGAGGAAGAGGCATTGACTCCTCGAAGCCATCCAAACCGTGTACCAATGAACCGCGACATCTCGGAGTCTATAGGATGCTAACTCTCTACCGATACGATATCCGAAGCATGCATTAACCGAAGTGTCTCAACATCCCATCAATAAATTTTGAGGGTCCGCGTCCGCTTTGACCAAGAATTGCGGAGGGTTCAAGCTAATAAAATCGGGGGCCCTTGCAATCAGCCTCTATCACCATGCCCCGTACCTTGCCGTCTGAGTACGGCGGCAACCAACCGAGTGCATATAAATGAATGGCCTCTTTTACATCTTGGCCCGACGCATTCGGTGGAGGAGGCGGGAGGTGCGAAGCCGGGCCGAGGCTTCCTCATGCTCCTCAAAAATAGGCACGCGAGTGGGGAGGACTCCAGATTGAGCCGCATTCCGGGATTCACTTTCCTCTACAAGCTGGCGTGCTCTTTCACCATTTCGCCATCGTCTTGCCCTTGGGCTGCCGTAGCTTTTCTCTTTACGAGCATTTCGAAATACATAATACACGGTTAGGAAAAAAGAAAAAAATCCTTATATCATGGCTCTATCGCACGATCTTATGAAAAAGAAGGTCGGCCATTCCTAAAATGCCCGCGACTCTCCTAATTATAAGTGTAGCACGCAACACACCCATAAACAAGACTCTACTGGACACGGCTCGTAGACACACCCTAGGACACTTGCTACGATACCACTATTTTCACGACCCAATTGGAGGGCCATGATAGGCAGCCGGTGCTAACCTACCCGGGTACCTCTTACGTACTCTCGTATTCACATCTAGGTGAGCCACATGGCTTACTCATAATTTATATGCATCAATAGTGCCAATCTCGTTAGGCAACAATACATTTATATCATCATCAATAACAATGCCCATATCCATATATACTAGCCGACGAGGCTGTCAAAATGATATAGAAAATATAAGCCTACAAAGCTAAGGACATCTAATCATACACAACTATCTACGAGCCTCTAAGAAGAGTATGTTACATCATATAGGCGGGACAGGACCCCGCCTTGCCCGTAGGTATGTACACAAAAGAATAATACCAAAAGTTGTAGCTCCGATGAAATGGAGCTCCGTTACGTAGTCCCCGAACAAGATATCTACGGATCAAGCCTCGTCTCCCCGTCCACTTGCGGGCATGACGAAAGCCGTCCACAAACAAAAGGACGTCAGTACGAATAATGTACTAAGTATGTAAAGCATAATCAACATCATAATAGGAGCATATGAGATAGCATAAGAAATAGCATAGGATGGGAGAATCAAGGGATAGTAGCCATCATCGTAATTACTTACTTGTCTTTCATAGGGATCCTCCATTTCTAATGCGTGCTCATGTACATACATATATACATAAACATATATCTATATCCGTATCCATATTCATATCCGTATTCATATACATATTCGTATCTATAGCATACACCATGAAGGTTTGGTGGTTTCACATACCCGGCCATGACAAGGCTCAGTGTCATACATACCTGGACCTACCAAGGCTCAGTGTTATCCACACTCAACTGCAGTGGTGTGCGCGCAATAGGTATCATAGCCGGTCATATAAGCTCGGTGTTACATAATAGTCATACATACTTAAATCCATATACATAGGAGCTAATGAGTATCATCATCATCATTAACATTATCATTTTCGTTATATCTATCCTTAGAGGATCAACTATCATATAAAAGAGGAAATAGAATTATGAACGTATCGAGAATCGTAAACTTTGGTAATCTTAGAGATAGTCATTTGGAAGACATTATGGTTATATACATATAGCCGTGTTATATCCCGTACGTTGGGATATTTTAAGCTAACCATGATAAGTTAAGGACAAGACTTTTAATCTGGGGTTTTATTGATTTTGTGTCGAGACTTTTGACCTCCGATTTTATTTAATGCACAAGTTGCTTGGGAATAAGAATTTTGTTAAAAGTGAATTATGGAATATTAAGCATTTCATGGAAATTAAGGGCTAGAAGTGAAATTTTGGAAATAAAAATTTCATGAAAATGGCCATATGTCAAGAGTCGTGTGTAAGGTGGGACCCACATGTTAATTATATAAGTGGCAAAAGATTTTAGTAAAGCACCCTAGAAAATTCAAGAAGAGATATATGGGTGGCCATGACATGGAGTTTGAGCAGTCCATAAAGAAGGACCATTATAAGTACTAAAAATGAGGTGGGGTCCACCCTCCAATTTTTTGGGACATGCGACAATTTAAGAAAACATAACTCAAGAAGGACCCTTGAGCCAAATCAAAGTGGAAGTCCTCCAAACAAATATTTTTAACGGTACTATGAGTTTGGAATTTGGGAAAACTCCCAGAATGAAAGTTGTAGATAATTGAAATAAATTTCCAACCATAGGTCGTGGGTTCACAGTGACATCGGGATAAGGAGATATGGACATTTTAAGGCGGAAAGGTCACTGGCCGTGTGCCCAACCCGAGCCCAACGGGTTAGGCCCATTACCCATGCCTTTTAAAATGAAATATCAGCCTTTTCTCCTCATTTTTCATACCAAAACACCCAAAAATTTTTGGAGAAAAAGAGAGAGGAGAGCCTAGAGAGAAAAACTAATTTTGACCAAAATTCGCGCCCCAAATTCCGAAGCCCATGAAGAGAAAAGTGTCGTACGTCGCGTTGCCTTCAATTTGAGCTAAAAATCAACTAAGAAGAAGAGGGTGGACGTGGTGGCTGAACACTTAAGGTAATATTAAGGTTCCTTTTCATTGTTAACAAGTTTATTCAGAGTTTTAACGGATTAAAACGGAGGGAATAGTGTGTAGAAATGGATGAAATTCATGAAACTTTGTATGTTGATGTTGAGCCGTGAGTATGGGCTGTTTTGTGACAAGGAATGAACTAAATTTTATTTAGTATTTTTGGTTGTTGTGAACGTGTGTATTAATATTGTGAACGTGCGGATTATTAATGTAGTTCATGAATTGGAAGGGAGAAATGTGTTGTGTTGTTTTTCTTGAATTTGGAAGGTTTCGGCTACATTGTGTGTTGGATGGGCTGATTTGGATATTTTGTGGATTGCCCGAAGCGTTCTTGAATCTTGTTTGAAAGATCTCGGATTAGTACGTGAATATGTGAGCGTCGACGTTGACTTAAATGTATGTAGTTGAATTGAACATAATGGGAATGTTGACGAATGTGTGGAGAAGAGTTGTTAGTGTTAAAATGCGTTTTGAATTGATTATTGATGTTGCTTATATGATTGTTGGTGTTGTTGTTGATGAATTTGGCCTTAGCCGGGACCTCAAGTTGAATTTAAGGGGACATGCCGCCCAAATTTCCGTAGATAAAGTGATGGCTTTGAAATTGAATTCTCCGATTAGCTTGCGCTAATGTTTGATGTCTAATGACGTTGTTGTAGATTTTGGGAAGCCGACACTTAAGTTGGGATTAGCTTAGGAAGCGGACAAGGTATGTAAAGCTCAACCTTTCTTCTTTTGGCATGTCTTAGTTGAAAGTAAGTTATGACACGAACCCCGAGGTAACTCTATTCTTGCGATCCGAGCATGTCTATGATTCTTATTTGTTTCTTGATATTCGTATTCTTAACGTAGTCGAATTATGGTTCTTATGCCTTTTGTATGACTAAATTTCAAAGGTTATCTAAAGAATTTTGTTCCTAAAAGATTCCATAACTACGAACGACCGTAACTTTCATAGATGAGCTCGGATCACCTCAAAACGTTCGTAGGAGATTCTATAATAAATAATATCCCCCAACTTGCATAGGCTGGCTTGGATGGGGTTGATACCCGTCCGTGGGCCCTCGAGACTTTCCTTTGTATAGTTCTAACGGTTTTTCTCCGTTAACCTAATATGCTTATCTTCCCGACCCCCCGAGTATGATTACTTACTTATTTACCAAATCCGAAATGAGGATTATGTATATGATTCCGATACGTAGTTATGATTTTTTTTAAAGTTCCGTTTTGATATGTATCCGAGTAACATCCGAAAGAAACTAGACTGGACTATTGTCTTGGCTTATGAATGATGGTTCGCTTTGGTTAATTTATTGTGTCTTTATGAATGTTTTAAATTGCATATAGTTTCCCGCGATTCTACTCGTGCACATTATTGTTAATTCCTTCGCCGAGTCCTGGGCCGGTTATCATCGTGCGCACTATGCTTTATTCCGAAGTATGATGAGTTTTCCGAAGTATGATGAGTTTCTAAAATATGATGCGATTCGAAAATATGACGCTGTTACGAAGTATGATGTGATACCGAGATGTACGGAGATATGCGAAGCCTTCCGAAGATGATGAGTTGTGGCGCCCGAGACAAAGAGGGGTGACCACGCCCGTCCGTCGGTCCTATTATGGACCACATATGATATGTGTTTTTGACATGCATGATTTATGTTCGAAGTAAGCATTCGACATTCGATTATTTATATTTGAAGCATCTTGACATTCGATCATTACACATATTTCGTATTTAGTATGCATGATTTGTACTTCGTACGCAAGCATGTTGGCATTTCCGTTATTATGTTCACTTTTTCGTCCTCCTTACTTGGCCCATCATGTTCACCGTACTCTTGCTTTGCATACTCGCACATATTTCGTATCGACTCCCTTTTCTTCGGAGTCGTTTCATGCCGCCGCAGTACATACAGATGAGCCGAGGATATTAGTAGCATGTTCCAAACTCGGATCGGCGAGCTCTATTTCTTCTTCCCGAGTAAGCGAGTCGCATCATATATGTGTGATATGGTATCCGGAGTTATGTCGGAGACTTTGGCATGTTGTCGTGTATATAAGATGTCAGTTTTGTAAGCGGCTATGTAAGCTGATGTATCAATATGCATTATATTACAGATTTCATATGTTTACAGATTTCACTTGATTTGAGAAAGATGAAAAGTATGTTTCTTTTGAAAGCTTTCATTATGCATGTATGTCATGGTTTAAGGGCCCAGTATGATTATGAGTATAACGAGAGCCGTGGGTTCGGGCCGGCCCTAAGTAAGTATTCGGTGCCCATCACACCCCGTCTGGAATTAGCGTGACACAGAGTCAATTAAAGCATGAACCTGCGAAAGGAACATATCAGAAAGAACCATGCCTTAATGAAAGTTAGCCTTACATACCTCTTCGACTTCTTAACTATTTAGTGTTCATCGTTGAAGCTTGAATAATCTATATTTAGAAGGATTCATACCACGGTTGCTCCCGATGATACTCTTAAATTCAAACTAGAATAATTCATGATCTAATGAAAATTGGGCAGCATTTCCCCTATTTCGTCAACTTCCATCATATCACAAAACAACTCCCAACAACCACAATAACATCCATAATATACTCATAATATCATAATTAATATCATAATCAAGTGATCACACTTCATTAAGACTTCAAAATTCATCCTTATGTTCAACTTATGCTAGCAACTTCATACCCATTTTAGCACATTTTCATATAATGCTTCTTCATCACCATTATTACCTTACATAGCAAGATTATATCCATATCATACTAAGAATCATAACTCAAGTTATCTTACTACTCAAAAACATCATAAAAACTACATTTAGAACTCATCTTCTACTTTCTCCGTCTACCCAAGTTGTTCAACAACTAAACATTCTTGATAACATATAATAAGTATGAAAACTAACCTTTTACCTCATAAGAATGAGTTTTGGATCAAGCTATCAACTTATATGAAAACCCTAGCTTCAATATCCAAAGAATTCTTGAAGTCTACTAACCCTAGCAAGGCTTGTAACACATGGGTATCTTGATTCTTGCCTCTTGATATTTAATCTCCCTTGGATTTTGGCTTGGATTCGTTTATGGAGTTGAAAAGAGGGTTTTTGGAGAGCTTTTTGGATCTGATTTGGTAAAATAAAATGTCCAAATGAAGTGGAATGAAATATATAAAGCGCAACATAAAATCCCGTCGGGCAATTCTGCGCCCATTTTGACGGGCCGTCAAATTTCCTACGGACCGCCAAAATGCTCCGTAGAACTGCCCAGACAAATATGGTTCACTGTAACTGTTTTATGCTGGGCTGGTATAATTTGACGGGCCGCAGAAATTTCTGCGGTCCGTCAAAATTCCTGCAGGGCGTCAAACGGTCCGTCAAAATTTTCTGCTCAGACAGTCTGTCTTGAAACACCCATAACTTTTTACTCCAATGTCACATTGACGAACGGTTTGTTGTGTTGGAAACTAGACTCAATGAAATTTAATTTGGATAAAAGAAACACACCAAAACTCCTCATATTCTAGGAGATATGCCTCCCCCAATTTGGACCAAAATCCTGTCCGAAAATTTTGCCAAGTTTTCCCAAAGTTCCGACAAACTCCACTCCTTAATTTGCTTGTTCTTAAATCCTTCCGTAGCTTATTTCATGGGCTTAATCCCCCATAACCATTATATGGGAACATATAATCTCATATATCCTAAGGCAACTCCAGTTTCCACGATTTGGACAACTAACACCTAACGAATCTCAACGGACGAAACTACGAGGTGTAACAGGACAGGATCCTGCCATGCCCCAAATATGTACACAAAAGAATATACCAATAAACTGCAACTCCAGAGTAGTGGAGTGCTCCTATATATCTGCTGATAAGCTCCTAAGTATTTGCTGATAAGCTCCTAAGTATTTGTGCTGTCTCCCCGTCTACCTGTGGGCATGAACGCAGTGTCCATAAAAGAAAGAACGTCAGTACAAATAATGTACTGAGTATGTAAAGCATGTATAACAGCATAATCAAGAAATAAGAGAGCATAAGATGAAGAGATAACTCAGAATCGATCGCCTCTAAGGCAACTTAATCATGCATGCTAACTTTTATATCTAGAACATCATCATATCATGTATACATACATAAACTGCCCGACCATATAGGTACGATGTGATCATCATCATTAGCCCGCGTCCGGACTTCCCGTGTCCGGGGTAACCATCTCATGCCCCCCTCTAGTGGTGTCTACCCGACCAACTAGGCACGGTGTAATTATCATTGTAGATGCCCACTACGCCCATCGTAGTGGTGTCTGCCCGCCCATAGAGCATGTATGAGAACTCAAGTAAAAGCTATAACTCTATCGGAGTGACGTAAGGTCGATAATCTCCGATCAATTTCGGAACAAATAGTG
>NW_026714125.1:0-24448 GCF_029784015.1 Lycium ferocissimum
CTACATCAACAATCTATACGTTAACAATGTCATTCTCATAAATACAAAAATTACATAAGAATTTCATTAAGGTGCCAAACGTCCCACATCCATTACAACTTCAACTTAGATCATTAAACTCTCATTTTTATTATAGAACCAACAACAACATCAACTAAAACACTAAGTAACATTAATTCATTCCTTGCCATATACAACACCCCCTATTCGGCCAACACACCCCATGCAAATTTCATGATCTCCATTCATTTTCTACACACCACAACAACACATAAACATGCTAAATACAATTTATCCATCACTCCTACTACACAACACACCATATGGCTACAACACTCACATACACGGTTTCACTCCCACATGCATTCTTTCATGAATTTCATCCATTTTGGCATACTACAACACATATAAACCATTCATAACACATAAAAACAAGATTAAAACTCACCTTTCTTCACAACTTCACAACTTGGCTAAGGTGGTGAATAATGAAAACGAGTAACTTATTGCTTCCAACAACACTCCCACGTTAATAAGGACCCTTCAATTAGTAGTTTTGCAAGAAGAAACAAATTTTGTGATGGCTATTTCTTGGTCTCAATTTTTCTTGTTCTTGGCCGTATGGCCTTCTCTCCCTTTCTCAAAGTTTCTTGATTTTTCTCTAGGTGAAGAAGATGAATAAGATGACTAATTCTTCATCTTTGTTACATATAATAAGTGTCCATGTGGCCTTGGCCCACACCCTAAGTGGCCGGCCACATGCCCTTATAATTCATGAAATGTTAATTTTTTTTGTTTTTCTTGAAATGAATACTTTCCAAAAATAACATCTGACCCCAAATGTTTCCTTAATATTTCCATGCCACAATATCATGTACACTTGTATCTTAAAACACGATTGTGGTTAAAATCTCGACTTCATATCCCAGAATAGTCTTGTCCTTAACTTATCGAGATTGACTCGGATTATCCCGACGTACGAAATACGGGATATAACAGCTAGCTTGGAATTGAATTCCTAAGTGCCTATAACTAATGTTAGTATCCAATGACGTTGTTGTAGATCTTGGGAATCCCGAGACTTAAGTTCGGATTAGCTTAGGAAGCGGACGAGGTATGTAAAGCTTACCCTTTCTTTCTTTTGGCATGTCTTAGTTGTAAGTAAGATATGAAGCGAGCCTCGGGGTAACTCTATTCATAAGATCCGAGCATGTCTACGATTCTTATTCACTTCTTGATGTTAGCATTCCTAATATAGTCGAACTATGGTCTTTGTGTCCTTTGTATGATGGGATAATGAATGTTGCATAAAGAAATTTTGTTCCCAAAGGATTCTATGTCTAATAATGTCTCTAACTTTCATAGACGGGCTCGGATCGCTTCGATATGTTCGTAGCAAGATTCTATGTCGAATAATGTCTCTAACTTTCATAGGCGGGCTCGGATTGGTTTGATACTTGTCCGTGGTCCCCGAGACCTTCCTTTGTATAGTTCTAACGACTTCTTGAAAGAACTTATTATGGCTATCACCCCGACCCCCGAGTGTTGGTTAGTCTACTTATCTACTGAGTCTGTAATAATGATTTATTTGCATATGGTTACTCACGACTACCCTTTCGGCATCATCTGACTGTTACATCTTTCGCCGAGTCCCGGGCCGGTTATGTCATCGTGCGCACTATGCTATATTTCGAAGTATGATGTGTTACGAAGTATGATGTGTTACGGAGTATGATGTGTTCGGAGATATGCAATATTCTGGAGTATGATGTGTTATGGCGCCAAAGATGGGGTGGCGACCATGTTCTGTCCGCCGAGTCCCATTATGGGCCGCTTATGATGTATGATATTGACATGCATGATTTATGATTCAAGAGTAAGCATTTTGGCATTCTGGTTATTATACTTGTTTCTGTACTTCTTTTGAATGATTAGTATTTTAAATGCCAGCATTTTTGTATTCTGGTTATTATGCTCACTTTCTGTACTCCTTACTTCGGTTAGGATCTCGTTCTCTGTATCTCATGCTTTATATACTCAGTACATATTCCGTACTGACCCCCTTTCTTCGGGGGTTGCGTTTCATGCCCGCAGGTACAGACGCTCGATTTGGTGATCCGCCAGTCTAGGATACCTGATACCGTTACTTTGGCGCGCTCCCTTTTTTCGAGCCCGTATTTTGAAAGTACGAGACACTTTCATTGTATATGCATATGTCTATTCGAAGGGTACAGCGGGGCCACGTCCCGTCATATGATTCGTTGTTACTCTTGGGGTACGTAGACATATGTGTGGGTTTTACATAGTTCTTTGTTCAGTTATGTCTGTGTGATTTATGTTTGGGCGGTCCCACTCGCCATGGCAGCCTTATCGGCTTGCGTATGTATATATATTTTGGGATGTTGTGTTCTATGACCTTACACTGCCAGCTTACGTGCGGTATATATGTTTATATGCGACAATTTGAGACTACGTGTGATCATTGTATAAGTATATGTATTTGTACGCTGATTCTGGTTTATAGGTGTGTACGGGTGTCCAGCTTGGGCACTAGTCACGGCCTACGGGGTTGGGTCGTGATAGAAGTGGTATCAGAGCGGTTCGTTCTCGGAGTGTCTACAGACCGTGTCTAGTAGAGTCTTGTTTATCTGTCACGACCCAAATCGTAGGCCGCGACTAGTGTCCGAATTGGACACTCATACGCCCCTGACACTCAGAATTAACATACTAATTCGCATAAATATAAATAATCACATATGATCTCGTATTAGCGCATAATAATAATAACAGATGTCACAAAAGCGGCGAGGGGGTCGTAATGGACATATCATATCGGAATAAGCATATGCCGACAAGGCTACCGGCGGGTAAAGCGCGGACATATAATGTACGAACATATACGTACGGGGAACAATCATAACCCACATACACGTCTACAGACCTCTAAACAGAGTAACAGAATCATATGACGGGACAGGGCCCCTGTCACACCCCGACTTTACTAGGGTGTGATGGGCACCCGACCCCATATTTGGAGCCGAGCGAACCCGCTAACTCTTATTACACATATGAACTCCTTGGATTCTTAGGACAAGATAAAGTAAAATACATAGTAAATTTTTTCAAAATCTCTTCGTCGTCTCTCAAAGTAAACACAGTTTGTAAATATGAGGACTCAGTAAAATAAAACACATCAACTAGTGAAACTCTTTTTAAAGGCGACACCTTAGACCCACGACTGCGTCCGCAAAGTCTCTTCTCCGTAATCATGGACCATAGCACGTGTATGCGACTCGGTGACTCTCCGGGCGAGTGGAGCTTGCCAATATTGCTGGAACATCTTCTATAATGACTTCTACTCATACGGTGTACACGCGGCATGAAACGCGGCGCCCGCAGAAAGGGCGTCGGTACGAACAATGTGCGAGTATGTAAGGCATGAATAATAACATAGTAGGAAATGTATACACGAACAATAACCGCATAGAAACATAGAACATGTCATGTCAGGCGCGTGACTTGTACATAGGAATTATATCTTGCATAGAGAACATAGAACATATCATAGGATAGCGAGTAACTTTGTGCATATGAGTGCCCACAGGGGCGGATGCCATGCGTGCTTACTTGGTCATATCGGGTCATAGTACCGCACGAGGCGGCTCGCCCGCATGCGCGGGAATACTCCGGCTCGCCATAAATCCCGCGTCGGGCATCCGCGTCGGGATGATAAGCGGTGACCAGGTGGCAATGAAACATAGTTTCCTTCCCAATTCCCAAGTATACAAGTATCCCATCCCCCCAACCCATGTTCATATTTAGCATGCAAGAGAGCCCAAGGAAAGTCATGTACCTATCGGAGTGACGTAAGGTCGGTGACCTCCGATTACATTATGGGACAATCACGGTCGCTTTGTCTCACCTTGAAGGAACGATAATCATAAGGCGAGACTATCAACGCAGAACATGCCATAGCATATCGGGTCATAGACATAGCATATCGTATCATAGAATCATAGTTGTCATAGAATCATAGGCATCATAGCATCATAGAATCATAGTCATCATAGAACCATAGCCATCATAGGACCATAGTATTCATAGGATCATAGGCATCATGGGATCATAGGCATCGCTTTAGTCATTAAGACTTTCAATGTTGTAAAACTGGGTTTTTGAAGAAAAAGAATATTTTGGAAAACATTTGTAAACTTTTAGAAAAGAAAAATCATGCATTGGGGTTAAGGGTTTAGTTAAAACAATTCTTATTTAGTAGTCGGAATAATATCTAAAGGTTTCCTTTAAGCTGTAATATTGAAATAAACGAAGGGAGCCATAGGAGGAAAAGAATCGTGTTTTGGAATCAATGGATTTGTTAAAGCGACTATTATTTAGTAATTAAAGTAATAACCAAGAACTTTCCTTAACTATAGAATGAAAATAAGTCAAATAGGACAATAAGAGAGAGTTCGGGAATAGTGGGCCCACCTCGAGTCAAATGAGGCGGCGTATCAAATTTACGTATTTTACAATTCATAGCGTCACTTAGGAGGGTCTTAGGGTAATCGAGTCCTATTTGTGTAAGTTCTGGATGTCTAAGAAGTTTTTCCAACATTTTGTGCAAGTTCTACTTCAATTCTCTTGAATGAATAGTAACGAATTTCAATCTTGGATTTCGAGAATAGGAATGGTCCCGAGGCCCGTATCCAACTTAGTATGCCTAAGACATGCCATAGAAAGAAGGGTGAAGCCTTACATACCTTTTCCGCTTCTCACGCTTCTCCAAATTCGAGCTCCAACTCACGCCAAAAATCTACAAATGGTCGCATTTACCAAACCTTGGTTAGAAGCCTTTAGTGATTGAATCTTAAGGTACACTTGCCTACCGAAATTTCGTGACATTTCCTTGTAACTACTCCATCCCGCCAAGTTCAACTTGGCAAATTTCAATCAACAACAATCCGGGAATTCAACCCGGCCAAACCAACAACAATACAAACAATTATTCTACAATACTTCAATATTCAATTCAAATAACCTTCATGCCTTCCAACTAACACCAATGATCATTCATTTAAATATTATTCCGAGGCCATTCAAACATGATTTAAGAACATCTCAAGCATTCCATATGATATTTCAAACAACCCAAACCATAGACTAATTTTCCCGAACCCTTCAACTACTTTAGGACGTCAACGATACATTTCTTCCTTTCAATTTCATAAACTATACCAACAATCTCATATGCTAACAAGATCATTTCCATAACATTCAAGAAAACATATTGAAATCACAACACAATCATATTGGTTCCCAAACAGCCCACACGATTTACAATTTCCATTTGACTCATTAAACCTTCACTTTACATCGTAGAATTCATAACAACGACAACCAAAATATTCGACAACATTAGCTCATTCATTTCACACCAAATATCACTAGGTCACGACCAACACCAACTTTCATAATCTCATGGGTTTCATTTATTTCCATACTTTACATCCTACACAATTCATTCATAATATAACAATCCAACATACTAAATAAATTGGTTCATCATGCCTACACCTAGACTACATACACACGGCCACTACTTACATTTCATAACTTCATGAACTTCATTCATTTTTCACATTCCACAACACCCACAATCATGCATAACACATACAAAATAAGATTGAACCTCACCTTCTCCTTCCATGTCTCTCTCTCGGCTAGAGCTCAAGGTGCAACAACGAATGGATTTCTTGTCCCAACAACTCCTTCATGGTGTAGAGGACCTCTTAATTAGTAGGAAAGCACGAAGAAATAAATTCTTCATGATCAAGATGGAGGGCTGGTTTTCGCTTGGCCCTCCTCATCCGTTTCTCCTTCTTCTTTTTCTTTTCATCTTTCTTGAAATTTCTAGACTTAGCAAATGATGATTTAGTCTTCCTCTTCAAGACTTATCATATTTATATATACATATGTGCACATGCCATGCACATGGCCGGTTGGCTCCTCTTATTTTTTCCCAATTTTTCTAGAATTTTCTTTAAATGGGAAAAGATGACTAATTCCTTGACTTGGTCAACTTTTGTCCACATATGCATGTCTTGCAATATAAAATAACACATGGCCTCTCATTTTCCTTATTCCAAGTTTGCCCTTAAATTTCCATAACAATAATATTTATAAGCGACTCGCGCATTCAAACAAAACTGGAAAAATGGCCTTGCCCCTAACTTCCCGCGATTGTCTTAAAATATTCCGACGTACAAAATGCGGGATATAACATCCTTCCCCCCTTTGGAACATTCGTCCTCGAATGTTCAACTAGTCTTACAGGGTCACATAAGCACCTCGGGGGAGCTCCCTTTTTCAAAGCTGTTCCCATCCTTCATACTAGCTCTTATGCTATCCAATACCGTTCTCTTTGTCGTATTCTTTCTTTTCATACACGTCCATTTTCTGGCGTCGCACTACTCAAAGTTTGTGCGAACTTCTCATATTACCTTAAACATTATCTGGACTTCTATCCACTCGTTGTCGGTTTCCCGATCTCACTGACTTATTTCTATGAAGGGGGTTTCGTTTGTAATCTAAGCATCCATATCAAATATATTGCCGTATCAACCGTCTTTATCTTATCCTTACATTTCTCTCTCGCTTTCCCTTTTGGGGCGCACCTATACCATTATCCATTTATACTTCGTCTCATATCCTCATTCCCAATCTCAATCTACGGTGGAATAATAACGACACTCGGCAACACTTGAACCATTTCTTACCCGATTAATGCTTTTGTACCGTAACTTCGGTTCTTTGGGATTCACATGTCCACCGATACCATCACATTTGGGATATCCTACACCTTCACATATACATATATTCAATTACGACGGGCCCACAAGACGCGTCCAAACGCCGTTCAAGCCTATCCTAGTGCTAGGGGTACGTGACACACTTTGTCTCTTTCTCGAACTAACCCACCTCATTTTACGCATTCCCTTAAGGTCTCCGTCCGTCCATATATTCTTGTTTTCCTTAGGTTACTCTTAACTGCTCATTCGTCCCTTGCATCTCAATTTGTAGAGCTTTTGGTTCACTTCCCAGGGGGTCACCCATCATAGAATTGCTCTCACCTGAGCACGCTTAACTTCGAAACTTTGGTGGAATTCAATGCCTTAATGCTGATATTTTCGCGTCTCCTTCCTCGTATACCCTTTATTATCTAATCTAGAGCCAACCAAAACTTTACAGCTTCCGAGACATTTTCGTAATACGTCCTTTCTTTTACAATATTTGTTTTGCCCTTTTCGGTTCACGATGTTCACTTTCCACTGCATGTATAACTACTTCTCGTCATGGGCCTCCGGATCCTCGAGGGTAGCGATCACACCTTCGCCGCCATGCCGGACCCATAACCTTTCCAACACGTCTCATATTTTTCTTGTTCGCGGTATTCTCTTTCGCCGCTTCTCTCATCGTACGGGAGACTTATATAAGGAATTTCTTCTTCCTAGGACTTGGCTCTATCGCACGATCATAGGACGATTTAAAGAAGGTCAACAATTCCTAAATGCCCGCGACCTCCGTTTATAAATGTGGCCGGCTTCACACCCATAAAACGAGGACTCCGGACACGACTTTGCAGATGACCCTTGGACCGACCTGCTACGATACCACTTTGTCACACCCCGACTTTACTAGGGTGTGATGGGCACCGACCCCATATTTGGAGCCGAGCGAACCGCTAACTCTTATTACACATATGAACTCCTTGGATTCTTAGGACAAGATAAAGTAAAATACATAGTAAATTTTTTCAAAATCTCTTCGTCGTCTCTCAAAGTAAACACAGTTTGTAAATATGAGGGCTCCGTAAAATAAAACACATCAACCAGTGAAACTCTTTTTAAAGCTGACACCTTAGACCCACGACTGTCGCAAAGTCTCCGCGTAATCATGGACCATAGCACGTGTGTGCTTTGACTCGGCAACTCTCCGGGCGAGTGGAGCTTGCCAATATTGCTGGAACATCTTCTATAATAACTTCTACTCATACGGTGTACAACGCGGCATGAAACGCGGCGCCCGCGAAGGGGCGTCGGTACGAACAATGTGCGAGTATGTAAGGCATGAATAATAACATAGTAGGAAATGTATACACGAACAATAACCACATAGAAACATAGAACATGTCATGTCATTGTGACACTGTACATAGGAATTATATCTTGCATAGAGAACATAGAACATATCATAGGATAGCGAGTAACTTTGTGCATATGAGTGCCCACGGGGGCGGATGCCATGCGTACTTACTTGGTCATATCGGGTCATAGTACCGCACGGGCGGCTCGCCCGCATAGCGTCGGAATACTCCGGCTACGCCATAAATCCGCGTCCGGGCATCCGCGTCCGGGATGATAAGCCGGTGACCGGGTGGCAATGAAACATAGTTTCCTTCCCAATTCCCAAGTATACAAGTATCCCGTCCCCCCGACCCATGTTCATATTTAGCATGCAAGAGAGCCCGAGGAAAGTCGTGTACCTATCGGAGTGACGTAAGGTCGGTGACCTCCGATTACATTATGGGACAATCACGGTCGCTTTGTCTCACCTTGAAGGATTGATAATCATAAGGCGAGACTATCAACGCAGAACATGCCATAGCATATCGGGTCATAGACATAGCATATCGTATCATAGAATCATAGTTGTCATAGAATCATAGGCATCATAGCATCATAGAATCATAGTCATCATAGAACCATAGCCATCATAGGACCATAGTATTCATAGGATCATAGGCATCATGGGATCATAGGCATCGCTTTAGTCATTAAGACTTTCAATGTTGTAAAGCGGGTTTTTGAAGGAAAAAGAATATTTTGGAAAACATTTGTAAACTTTTAGAAAAGAAAAATCATGCATTGGGGTTAAGGGTTTAGTTAAAACAATTCTTATTTAGTAGTCGGAATAATATCTAAAGGTTTCCTTTAACTGTAATATTGAAATAAACCGAAGGGAGCCATAGGAGGAAAAGAATCGTGTTTTGGAATCAATGGATTTGTTAAAGCGACTATTATTTAGTAATTAAAGTAATAACCAAGAACTTTCCTTAACTATAGAATGAAAATAAGTCGAATAGGACAATAAGAGAGAGTTCGGGAATAGTGGGCCCACCTCGAGTCAAATGAGGCGGCGTATCAAATTTACGTATTTTACAATTCATAGCGTCACTTAGGAGGGTCTTAGGGTAATCGAGTCCTATTTGTGTAAGTTCGGATGTCTAAGAAGTTTTTCCAACATTTTGTGCAAGTTCTACTTCAATTCTACTGAATGAATAGTAACGAATTTCAATCTTGGATTTCGAGAATAGGAATGGTCCCGAGGCCCGTATCCAACTTAGTATGCCTAAGACATGCCATAGAAAGAAGGGTGAAGCCTTACATACCTTTTCCGCTTCTCACGCTTCTCCAAATTCGAGCTCCGACTCCGAAAATCTACAAATGGTCGCATTTGCAAACCTTGGTTAGAAGCCTTTAGTGATTGAATCTTAAGGTACACTTGCCTACCGAAATTTCGGCAGCATTTCCCTTGTAACTACTCCATCCCGCCAAGTTCAACTTGGCAAATTTCAATCAACGACAATCCAGAATTCAACCCGGCCAAACCAACAACAATACAAACAATTATTCTACAATACTTGATATTCAATTCAAATAACCTTCATGCCTTCCAACTAACACCAATGATCATTCATTTAAATATTATTCCGAGGCCATTCAAACATGATTTAAGAACATCTCAAGCATTCCATATGATATTTCAAACAACCCAAACCATAGACTAATTTTCCCGAACCCTTCAACTACTTTAGGACGTCAACGATACATTTCTTCCTTTCAATTTCATAAACTATACCAACAATCTCATATGCTAACAAGATCATTTCCATAACATTCAAGAAAACATATTGAAATCACAACACAATCATATTGGTTCCCAAACAGCCCACACGATTTACAATTTCCATTTGACTCGTTAAACCTTCACTTTACATCGTAGAATTCATAACAACGACAACCAAAATATTCGACAACATTAGCTCATTCATTTCACACCAAATATCACTAGGTCACGGCCCAACACCAACTTTCATAATCTCATGGGTTTCATTTATTTCCATACTTTACATCCTACACAATTCATTCATAATATAACAATCCAACATACTAAATAAATTGGTTCATCATGCCTACACCTAGACTACATACACACGGCCACTACTTACGTTTCATAACTTCATGAACTTCATTCATTTTTCACATTCCACAACACCCACAATCATGCATAACACATACAAAATAAGATTGAACCTACCTTCTCCTTCCATGTCTCTCTCTCGGCTAGAGCTCAAGGTGCAACAACGAATGGATTTCTTGTCCCAACAACTCCTTCATGGTGTAGAGGACCTCTTAATTAGTAGGAAAGCACGAAGAAATAAATTCTTCATGATCGAGATGGAGGAAATTTGGTTTCGGCCGACCCTCGTAGTTTCTCCTTCTTCTTTTTCTTTTCATCTTTCTTGAAATTTCTAGACTTAGCAAATGATGATTTAGTCTTCCTCTTCAAGACTTATCATATTTATATATACATATGTGCACATGCCATGCACATGGCCGGTTGGCTCCTCTTATTTTTTCCCAATTTTTCTAGAATTTTCTTTAAATGGGAAAAGATGACTAATTCCTTGACTTGGTCAACTTTTGTCCACATATGCATGTCTTGCAATATAAAATAACACATGGCCTCTCATTTTCCTTATTCCAAGTTTGCCCTTAAATTTCCATAACAATAATATTTATAAGCGACTCGCGCATTCAAACAAAACTGGAAAAATGGCCTTGCCCCTAACTTCCCGCGATTGTCTTAAAATATTCCGACGTACAAAATGCGGGATATAACAGCCCCGTCGTACCCCTGAATGAATATATACATATGCAACAGAAAGTATATATACCAAAATATAGGCTCGGATGAAGGAGCACTCCCGAACGAGAATAGGTGTCCTAGGTGGGTGGATCACCAAGGCCGAGCGTCGCACTGCGGGCATGAAACGCAGCCCCCGAAGAAAGGGGGTCAGTACGGAATATGTACTGAGTATGCAAAGCAAGAAATACAGTAACGGAATCATTACCGAAACAGAAGATACAAAAAAATAAGTACAATATGCAAAATGTTAAATATTTAGTTTAAAAACATAAATCATGCATAGGCTCTTAGAACGATGGTCGCCCGCCTGTCGATGGCGCCATACCACATCATACTCCAGAAGATTTCATATCTCCGAAACCCGACATATCATATCACATCATAACACCGTAACACCCCATAACGCCACATATACACGGTACCCGGCCAAAGGGGACTCGGCGTACCGGACACATCATACTCCGGAATATATCAAAGTGCGCACGAACATAACCGGCCCGGGATCCGGCGAAAGAAGTACTAACCACATGCACGAGCGGAGTCGTGGGTGATAATAATATGCATAAAATCATAATCACAAACTCATTAAATAAGTAAGAAATCCATGCTCGGGAGTTAAGGCGAAAGTAATACTAAGTCTTTCCCGAAGGTCATTAAGAACGAACATAGAAAAGTCGCGGGACCCACGGACGGGTGTCAACCCCATCCGAGCCCGCTTATGGAAGTTAGGGGATGTTATGCCTTATGGAATCCCCTACGAAAGTTTAGGGGCGATCCGAGCTCGTCTACGAAAGTTACGAGCGTTCGTAGTTTCGGAATCTTTAAAAGCAAAATTCTTTACAAAACCTTTGAAATTCCATCAAATGAAAACATAAAGACCTTAGTTAGGCTACATTAAGAGAGTAAATATTCATAAATGAATAAGACGCACATATGAGCTCGGATCTCGAGAGTGGAGTTACCCCGAGGTTCGTGTCACAACCTAATTAATTCGAGGACATGCCAAAAGAAAGAAAGAATAGGCTTCGCATACCTTGTCCGCTCTCAAACTAAGCTAGCCCTCAAGTCTCGGGCACTCCAAGATCTACATAACACCAATATACCAAACATTAGCCATAAACATTTAGGCATTAGGCATTCAATTCCAAACGGACATCAAATTCTACGAAATTTCGAAGCATTTCCCCATAAATACAACACCGAGAATTCAAACTCGGCCAAATTCAACAACAACCAAACCAACAACCAAGCTACAACATCAACAATCAATTCAAAAATGCATTCTAACATTAAATACACTTCTTTACACATAACTTCAACAACATTCAAACATTCCAATATACTTACTTCAACTACTTACATTCAAACTAATATCAACATTTATACATTCGATTATTAATCCAAAACCATTCAAACAACATTCAAGCACGTTTCAAACAATTCACACAATTTTCCAAACAACCCAAACAAAGCTCCAACTCACCCGAATTTCTTTCCAAACCCGAGAACAACACCAAACCCATTCTTCTCTTCCAAATTCATAACTTACACCATTAATCCGCACATTAACAATGCAATTCTCATAAATACAAAAATTACATAAAATTCACATTAACTTCCAAACTAACCCATAACCAACACAACATTATTTTGGATCATCAAACTTGCATTTTTCATCGTAGGATCCACAACGACGACAACTAAAATACTAACGACGATTTATTCATTCTCAACTACACAAGGGGACATTTTCGGCCAACACCATACAACCACCCATAGATGATTTTCATTCTTTTCTTCACACTACAACAATCAAAACATGCTAACTATAATTAATACATTGCTTCTAACACAATATACACATGCACGGCCAACTCTATATACACGGCCTCATCTTTGACTTGGTTTCTATCATGAATTTCTTCCATTTTAGCATACTACAACACATATAAACCATTCATAACACATAAAACAAGATCAAAACTCACCTTTCTTCTTCAACTTCTCAACTTGCCTAAAGTTGGCCAAGGATGAAAACGAGCAATCTATCGCTTCTAACAACACTTCCACGTTAATAAGCACCCTTCAATTAGTAAGTTTGCTTGAAGAAATAATTTTTTTCTTGGCTAGATTTTTGTCTTGAATTTCTAGGGGATGGCCGAATACCCCTTTTTTTTTTCCTCCAAGGTTTTTTTCTTGATTTTTCTAGAATACAAATGAGGAAGATGACTTATTAGTCATCTTTTAACTTACCAATTTTTAACCATCCATGTGGCCATGGCCCACCCCAAGGTGGCACATGGTCACTTGTTTTTTTTTTTTTTTTTGAATTTTTCAACTTTCCACAAATAGAATACTTACTAAAAATGGAATTGTTCCCAAATGTTTCCCTAACATTTTCATTCCAATGAAATCATACACAACTTAAGCCTTTAAGCATACAAAAGTCCCTACTTCGTATCTCGGGATAGTCTTGTCCCCAACTTATCGTAGTTCGCTCATGTTGTCCCGTTGTTCAAAATACGGGATATAACATCCTCCCCCCCTTTTGAACATTCGTCCTCGAATGTTAAACTAACCTTACTGGCCTTACAAACAGTTCGGGGGAGTTCTTTTGTAGCTATTACACATAATTCATTCATTGATCAACATAATCAAGTAAAGAACTTAGATTACCTGTGGGCACCGGAAATAAGTGAGGATACTTCTTCTTCATCTGCTCCTCAGCTTCCCAGGTCATCTCCTCCCGATTGTTGTTCCGCCACAGCACCTTAACGGAGGCTACATCTTTGTTCCGCAACCTTCTTACCTGACGATCCAATATAGCTATAGGCGCTTTCTTCGTAAGGTAAGTTCCTCGTGACCTGGATATCATCTACAGGAAAGATTCTGGAAGGGTCACCAATGCATTTACGGAGCATAGAAACGTGGAATACCGGATGCACTGCTCCCAAATCCGCTGGCAGATCCAATTCATAAGCAACTTTGCCTATTCTCGGATAACCTGATAAGGCCCAATATATCTTGACCGAGCTTCCCTTTCTTGCCAAATCTCATAACACCTTTCATAGGTGATACCTTCGGGAATACCCAATCACCAACACGGAACTCAAGTGCGCGTCGATTATCTGCATACGATTTACGTCGACTGCGGGCCGCTAATAACCTTTCTCAAATAAGCTTCACTTTGTCCGCTTTCTTGGATCATATCGGACCAATTAACTTAGTTTCACCAACATCGAACCAGCCAATTGGTGACTGCATTTTTCTGCCATACAATGCCTCGTACGGTGCCATCCGAATCTTGCGGAGTGGTAGCTATTATTATAAGCAAATTCAATCAATGGCAAGTGATCGTCCGACTACCTACGAAATCAATAACACAGGCCCAACATATCTTCTAGCGTACGGATAGTACGCTCGGCACATCCGTGACCGAGGATGAAATGGTGTGCTAAGACTCACTGGGTCCCCAATCCTTCCGAAATAATCTCCGAAGTTGTAATCGGGGCACCTCTGTCGGAGATGATAGATATGGGAACTCCGTGAAGTCTTACTATCTCCTTAATATATAATCTGGCATAATCCTCAGCCGAATAAGTAGTCCTGATTGGAAGGAAGTGGGCTGATTTTGTCAGCCGATCAATAATAACCCAGATGGAATCATACTTGGTGGGTGCGAGGTAAAACTTTGTAATGAAATCCATATTAATGATCTCACTTCCACGTCGGAATCTCCATTTCACGCAATAGTCCCGAGACACGGTGCTCGATCTTGATCTGCTGGCAATTTGGGCACTGAGCAACGAACTCCGCTATGTCCTTTTTCATACCATCCCACCAGTACAGACATCTGAGGTCGTTATACATTTTGGTGGCTCCCGAATGAACAGAATAACGGGCATAATGTGCCTCGCCCATAACCTGTCGCCGTAGCCCTGCAACCTCAGGTACGCATAATCTGCCCTTGTGTAACAATACTCCATCCGGTGTAATCTCGAACAGAGTCTTCTCCTTTACACGGGCTGTGTCTCTGTACTGTACCAGAATAGGATCCTCATATTGGCGGCGCTTTATTTCCTCCATAATAGAAGATTCAGCAACTTCTCGAGCAGAAATCCCAGTATCCCCAGATTCGGCCAAACGGACTCCAAGACTTGCCAGCTGATGAATTTCACGAATCATTTCTTTCTTTTCGATGGCACGTCCGCTAGCTGCCCATAGATTTACGGTGATGCATCGCTACAACATTGGCTTTCCGGGGTGGTATAGAATATCAACATCATAATCTTTCGGCAACTCTAACCACCTTCTCTCGCCGCAAATTCGGCTCATGCAGCTTAAAGATGTATTGGAGGCTCTTGTGATCGGTATAGATATCAACATGAATGCCATATAAGTAGTGTCTCTATATCTTCAGAGCATGAATCACCGCTGTGAGCTCCAGATCATGAGTGGGATAATTCTTTTCGTGCTTTTGGTGTCGGGGGAAGCATATGCTATAACTGCGCCGTCTTTGCGTCAATACACGGCCCGGTCCGACACCGGAAGCATCCTGATATATAACATACCCATACGGCCCCTCGGGAAGTGTCGGAGCCCGGGTTGTAATCAATTTCTCCTTCGACAGCGGGAAGCTTCGTTCGCGGGCATCGGTCCAACGAAACTTGGCTCCCCACGAGTCTTGTTAAAGGCGGCGGGAAATTGAAGCAAATTTCTCCACAAATATTGCGCAAAAACCAATCCCGAAAGCTACGTACCTGCGGGCGTCGTAGGTACGAGCCCAATTCTTCACGGCTTCCATCTTGGGTATCCACCGGGATGCGCGTCGACCCAAATAATATGCCCCCGGGGAATGCCAACGATGTCGACCGGAATTCACGCTTAGAAAATTTAGCATATAATTTCGATGTCGAAGTACCCAATCACGTCCTCGGATGATCGCGTGCTCGTCTTCGGCGAGAATAGACGAATATCATCGATAAATACGATCACGAATATATCCAAGAACGGCACGAATACCGATTCATTAGATCCATAAATACACATTTTGGAGCATTGATCGACCAAAAGACATCACTGCTGAATTCATAATGCCGTATCGTGTCTGAATGTTTGTCTTTGGAATATCGGCCTCCGTACACTTTGGTGGTAGCCCGACCGCGAGTCTCTTTTGAGAAACATTTAGCTCCTATGATGGTCAAACAAATCGTCGATCCTGGAGAGGGGTATTTATTCTTTATAGTTACCTTATTGTACATCGGTAATCAATACACATCGCGAGCGAGCGTCTTTCTTTCTCACAAATAATACGGGGTGCTTCCCGGGGTGACGTCTTTGGGTCGGATGAAAGCCCTTCTCTAATAGATCTCTCGGTTTGTTCTTTCAATTCTTTTAATTCTGGGGTGCCATTTTGTATGGAGGAATAGATATGGGGTGAGTGTACGGCGCACATCTATCGTGAATTCTATCTCCGTTCGGGAGGAAGACACAGAGCTCATCGGGGAATACATCCGGGAATTCACTAACCCGGGACGATTGAATAGTCGGTGCTTACCTTTTAGATCATATACACGAACAAATGATAAATATAACCCTTTACGATCATTTTTCTTGCCTTGAGGTATGAAATAAACTTACCCCTCGGCGATCTTTGTATTACTACCACTCTATAAGCGGTTCACACTGGGAATTGGAAAGCACTACTTTCTTTTGACAATCAACATTAGCATAACAAGAAGCCGGCCGGTCCATACCCGTAATAAATTCGGTCATGTCTGGCTACATCAAATGCCTTGGTGCAACGATCACGGACAATTACCGAACAATCTTTATATGCTATAACGAGTCCCCTACCGGAGTGGCTACCTCAAATGGTTCTATTGGTTCGGGTTTTATCCCAATTTTTATTAGCAACAAGAGGGGAAATATATGATAAAGTAGAGCGGGGATCTATCGATGCGTATACGGCTCGAGAGAAAACCAATAATGTACAGCAACCACGTTGGCGACGCCTCTGAGTCTGACGGCTGGCTAAAGCATATATACGGTTCGAAGGACCGCTAGAGCGGGCCGCCCCGCCGCGGCCTCTACCGCGACTTTGTCGGTGCGGCGTACCTCGCCCCGTGGGGCGCGCGCTGCGGTGAAGAAGATGAACCCGCGCACGAACACAGTGGGGCTGCTTGCCGCGCCCCTGTGCCCACGGCGGGCGATCTCTCATCACGTGGCTTTGACGGCCGCGGTAAAACGGGCGCTGCGCGCGTAACACTCCCGGGGTCTTTGTCTCCCCCGCGATAAGTGCATCGAGGTATGGGTGGCCTCGGCGGCGGCTCTTCTGCGGTCTGGCACGAAGCCCTGGGCTACGACCCCGTACGAATATCCGGCACTATCGGGTCTCCTGCTTGTAGCACTTTGTGGGTGTCTCAGGAACTAGGCGGGAGGAATATCTGTTTGTCTTTCTTGCGGTGTCTGCCTCGAGAATCTCCCGAATACCGGGCCGACCTAGCCCTGCGGCACTGGCTCTGTCATAGCTCTGTCGGTGGCGCCCCGCAATGGCTGCCCCCGGACCACCCGGGCATGGCTGTGCTAGGTGCAATGTCCAAAGCGAGGTTCGAAGCCATCGCTATCTGTTGTCAATCGGATAAGTATCCGGCCAACAAGCGGGTGTGCTACATCGAGGGCATGTCACTACAATATGAGGAGCGTATCTGGCCAAAGAATCAAACTCCGACGTACTCCCGGACACCTCTGCCCCTGCCTCCAAATGTAAAAAATGTGAACCCTGGCTCGTCTCTGGTCTGCGGGGTGAAAATGGCCGAAAAGGCCTGCAGTGAACTCGTCCCGTACGGTGGGCGGAGCACCTGCCGCCTCTACGGGACGGCTCCCGCGGCTCGTACCCGATTGGGCAACGCTATGTTGTGCGGCGATGCGATGCCAACTGTACCGACTTAGTCTCGGACGCCACCGACCAGCGGCGTACGCCGCCATACGTACGATAAACCCCGAGGGTCCTCGCCGAGCTTTGACCGAGAAGCTGCGGCGGATTACGGTCGAGAAATAACGAGCCTGCGACTATATCACGTCCGCGCCGCGTGATCGTCCTGCGCTCGGTGCCTACGGAGCACCCCGCCTGCCGGTCGGTTAATAGCGAACAGCGTCCCTCGCCCTTTATCCTCGGGGGGGAGGGCGGAGGCTCGGGCACTCGAACCTCGGGGGCGAGGGCGGTGGGGCGCCTCTTGTCTGCGGTGCCCCGCGCTCCGTGCCCCTCGATGGTGATGGGGTGGCCGAGCTGGCCCAAGGGCACAATCTCCGGCTCGGCGGGCGAACACGGGCCACTAGTAACTGCGGGCCGGCGGTCTCTCCTGCTGCCGGTAGACTTGCCCGCCACGGGCGGTTTGTCGCCTTTCTCGGAGGCATCGTTGAAAACATAGCGAGTTCGTTAGAAAGAAGTCATCCTAATAACACGCTCTGTCGCACGATCTAAGATCGAAAGAAAGACGACATCCTAAATGTCCTGTAGCCTCGCATTTATAGATGTGGTGCACAACACACCGATAAACGCGAGGACTCCTAGACACGGTCGCGTAGACGATCGGGACGAACGCTGCGATACCACTTTTGTCCGACCCAACCCGTGGCCGCGACTAGTGTCCGAATTGGACACTCGTACGCCACGACACTCGATTAATAACATACTAATTCGCATAAATATAAATAATCACATATGATCTCGGATTAGCGCATAATAGCCAACGGATGTAAAAAAGCGGCGGGGGGGGCGTGTGTGTACATATCATATCGAGAATAAGCATATGCGACCGACAAGGCTACCACGGCGGGTAAGGCCGCCGGACATATAATGTACGAACATATACGTACGGGGAACAATCGTAACCCCGCGCACGTACGGACACCTCTGCGGAAATAGCACGAGAATCATATGACGGGACGGGGCCCGTCGTGCCCCCGAATGAATATATACATATACAACGAAAGTATATATACCAAAATATAGGCTGGATGAAGGAGCACTCCCGGAAAGCGAGAATAGGTGTCTGGGTGGGTGGATCGCAAGGCGAGCGTCTGTACTGCCGGGCATGAAACGCGGCCCGAAGAAAGGGGGGGTCGGTGCGGAATATGTGCGAGTATGCAAAACGAAATACGATAACGGAATCATTACCGAAACGGAAAGATACAAAAAAAAAAATAAGTACAATATGCAAAATGTTAAATATTTAGTTTAAAAACATAAATCATGCATAGGCTCTTAGAACGATGGTCGCCCGCCGTCGATGGCGCCATACCACATCATACTCGAGAAGATTTCATATCTCGAAACCCGACATATCATATCACATCATAACACCGTAACACTCCCAATGCCACGTATACACGGTGCCCCGACCAAAGGGGACTCGGCGTCGGGACACATCATACTCTGGAATCTATCAAAGTGCGCACGAACATAACCGGCCCGGGATCCGGCGAAAGAAGTACTAACCATATGCACGAGCGGAGTCGTGGGTGATAATAATATGCATAAAATCATAATCACAAACTCATTAAATAAGTAAGAAATCCATGTTCGGGAGTTAAGGCGAAAGTAATACTAAGTCTTTCCCGAAGGTCAATAAGAACAAACATAGAAAAGTCGCGGGACCCACGGACGGGTGTCAACCCCATCCAAGCCCGCTTATGGAAGTTAGGGGATGTTATGCCTTATGGAATCCCCTACGAAAGTTTCGGGGCGATCCGAGCTCGTCTACGAAAGTTACGAGCGTTCGTAGTTTCGGAATCTTTAAAAGCAAAATTCTTTACAAAACCTTTGAAATTCCATCAAATGAAAACATAAAGACCTTAGTTAGGCTACATTAAGAGAGTAAATCTTCAGAAATGAATAAGACGCACATATGAGCTCGGATCTCGAGAGTGGAGTTACCCCGAGGTTCGTGCCACAACCTAATTAATTCTAGGACATGCCAAAAGGAAGAAAGAATAGGCTTCGCATACCTTGTCCGCTCTCAACTAAGCTAGCCCTCAAGTCTCGGGCACTCCAAGATCTACATAACACCAATATACCAAACATTAGCCATAAACATTTAGGCATTAGGCATTCAATTCCAAACGGACATCAAATTCTACAGAAATTTCGGCAGCATTTCCCCTATAAATACAACACCCCGAGAATTCAACTCGGCCAAATTCAACAACAACCAAACCAACAACCAAGCTACAACATCAACAATCAATTCAAAAATGCATTCTAACATTAAATACACTTCTTTCTACATAACTTCAACAACATTCAAACATTCCAATATACTTACTTCAACTACTTACATTCAAACTAATATCAACATTTATACATTCGATTATTAATCCAAAACCATTCAAACAACATTCAAGCACGTTTCAAACAATTCACACAATTTTCCAAACAACCCAAACAAAGCTCCAACTCACCCGAATTTCTTTCCAAACCGAGAACAACACCAAACCCATTCTTCTCTTCAAATTCATAACTTACACCATTAATCCGACATTAACAATGCAATTCTCATAAATACAAAAATTACATAAAATTCACATTAACTTCCAAACTAACCCATAACCAACACAACATTATTTTGGATCATCAAACTTGCATTTTTCATCGTAGGATCCACAACGACGACAACTAAAATACTAACGACGATTTATTCATTCTCAACTACACAAAGGGGACATTTTCGGCCAACACCATACAACCACCCATAGATGATTTTCATTCTTTTCTTCACACTACAACAATCAAAACATGCTAACTATAATTAATACATTGCTTCTAACACAATATACACATGCACGGCCAACTCTATATACACGGCCTCATCTTGACTTGGTTTCTATCATGAATTTCTTCCATTTTAGCATACTACAACACATATAAACCATTCATAACACATAAAACAAGATCAAAACTCACCTTTCTTCTTCAACTTCTCAACTTGCCTAAAGTTGGCCAAGGATGAAAAACGAGCAATCTATCGCTTCTAACAACACTTCCACGTTAATAAGCACCCTTCAATTAGTAAGTTTGCTTGAAGAAACAATTTTTTCTTGGCTAGATTTTTGTCTTGAATTTCTAGGGATGGCCGAATACCTTTTTTTTTTTCCTCAAGGTTTTTTTTCTCGATTTTTCTAGAATACAAATGAGGAAGATGACTTATTAGTCATCTTTTAACTTACAATTTTTAACCATCCGTATGGCCCACGAGGTGGCCCGGCCACGTAGTCCTTTTTTTTTTTTTTTTTTTTTTGAATTTTTCAACTTTCCACGAAACGAATACTTACTAAAAATGGAATTGTTCCCAAATGTTTCCCTAACATTTTCATTCCAATGAAATCATACACAACTTAAGCCTTTAAGCATACAAAGTCCTACTACTTCGTATCTCGGGATAGTCTTGTCCCCAACATCGTAGTTCGCTCGTATTTGTCCGTTGTTGAAAATACGGTATATAACATTATCGGTGTGTTGTGCACCACATCTATAAAAAGGAAGCTACAGGACATTTAGGATGTTACCTTTCTTTCATATCTAAGATCGTGCGATAGAGCCAAGTCATAGAAAATGAGATTCCTTAAACTAACCTTTGATTTCAGCAGAAGGACGACATCGGCAGAAGAAAGTGATTGACGATATTGGAAGTTACAAAGCACGCAGGTAAGCAAAGGTATGAAAGATATATGTCGGGTCAGATATTGAAGTACGATTGAAATACAAGTTGAAGATTAAAAGGGAAAGTAAACAAGAAAGTGTAATAGGTACAGTTTGAGTTGGGCATACGAGGTATGTTCATCATTTTCGTAAATTATTGTTGATAGCCAGAACCGTGTAGCTACGATATGATATGATATATATATATATATGTTATTGTACATGAAGCATGGTTGGTATTTCACTGCGTGCGAGTTTGAGATAGTATGAAATATAGAGGAAACTCCTCGCCAAAATTTTCCAAGAAATAAAAAGAGAATGAGATATGGGTTTATGATCATGAAAGGTCGTGTCAATAGTAATGGTAAGATTTGGTAAGCTACGAGTACGGCCCGACATTGAGAAAGAAGTTAATTCTTGAATTGAGGATAATAATAATTAGGAGGTCGATATCGATATGGTAAAAAGGAATTTAGAAAGGGCTTGTGATATTAAGAGATGATTTAGAAGAGACTGGAAAATCTGGATAGAGCGTTATATTAAGGTACCAACTGAATTGATAAGTAGGGATAAATTATGACGAGTTTATAGTTAGAAGAAATAATAGTATGATTGAGACAAGAGTACAGAGGGAAAAGAATTGTGACGGATATGAATGTATTGATAAGACGACGTAGTGAGATATCAAGGATAAGATTGACCGAGAAGGTAAAAGGGTAAGAAGTGTTACACTATAAGATTGATTACGAACAGGATATAATGTGAATCTAATGAGAATTGTTATGAAAATAAGTAAAGCTTAGTGAGAAAGTGGCAAAAGCTAGGATGTGATCTACGTAGCTAGAATATACAGGCAAGTGTGAAATGGAAAAACGAGCTATAGAACGAATAAGGAAGGCTTATCAAGTTCTGTAGGGGAAGTTGGAATAAGGGTTATATAATAACGGAAATGATAGCGAGAGTAAGAAAAGAAAGGGTAATTGGAAGAAGGAAATAAGAAGAAAGCGAGATAACAGGGTAGTAATAGACCATGACATGTGTAGCCAAGGATACGAGTACTATAAGTGACGGGATTTGTGAAAGACTCGGTTATAGAAAGGATGAGGAACGAGGTAAAATGAGGGAGAGATCCAAAGGCCGATAACCAAGTATTTATAAGTAACGATGATCAAGGTGTGTTCCTACCATTGGGAATCCGGAAGTCTAGGACGGAGAAGTAGTCATATCCGTAGGTGAAAAGTGAATATTGAGGTTTGAAAAAGGGCTAAAATAGTAATTGTGGAGTCGGAAGAGAAAGAGACCCTTTCTAATTCGGAGGGAGATGTGTTATGAGAACGTTTCGAAATCGTTACGACTTCAATTTACTCAGGATTATGTGATGAAGGTCATGCGGTGAAGTGGACGCTATCATACTAGCATTTAAGCATCGTATTCCATCGAGCTCGAGGTTAAGCGTCTTTGGAGTGAGAGAAATTTTAGGATGGGTGACCCCCTGGGAAGTGTTCTAAAAGTCCTACAAATTCAGGCATAAGATGCAAATGAGCAGCTAGAGTAGCCTAAGGGGAAATTAGAGTATGCGGAGTGGGCAGAAACCTCAAGAGGTGGCGTAAGACGGGGTGGATTGGACCGGTGAAGAGAAAGAAGGTGCATCACAGCTCTAGCATTAGGGTAAGCTTGAGTAGCGTTTAGAAATATTTTGTGAGCGAGATGGTAATAATTATATGTATACGTATGTATATGATATCCCATACATGGCTATATCAGCGGGTATGTGTGTCTCAGCAATCGATGTGGTGGTATATGGAAGGCATTAATCGGACAGGGTAACGAAGTTCAAGTGAGAAAAAAATATATAGATGGCACAGATGTTACAAGGCAAGCTGATGCTGTTTTCACTATAGGTTAAGCTTGGAAAGTTCTAGTACAATGATATTTGAAAAAGAAAGAAAGTGAGTAGGTGGAAGGCAAGGGGATCAAAATGTCGGAATAAAAGTGCCGCCTAATTGAGATTGAAAACACGGGCGTAGGACAAAGTATAATCGGGTAATAGTATAAGTACACCCTTAAGGGGGGAAGCGGGTGTAATAACCCAATTTTTAAATAAGGGTTTATTTGGTAATTTTAGCTAAAAGGAATTTAAAAAAAAAAATTGAAAAGGGGAAATTTAGTGGGCCAAGCCCAAAAAGGAAAAGGAAAAAAAAAATAGGGGCTTTAAAAGTCTGATGGTCTAAGCCATCAGACGTGACAACTAATTCAAAGAAACAAAAAAAAAGGGGACATGCAACAGAGAAGGGAAAAACAGTAGAAGAAAAGAAAAGAAAGGGAGAAAAAGAAGAGAAAAGACGGTATAAAAATAAGACCTTTCATCCCAAATCATCAGGTGTAATGACTTTAGTCTTTTATTTAAGTTTATTACATAATTAGGGGTGAATTTTTATGATGAAAACATGGGGATATTTTGAGAAATTGAGAAAGTTTAGCTCTAGGGTTCTTCAACCAAAATCATTGATTTGAAAGGGCAAATAGTGTCAAATTTTAGACTTCTATATATCGTTGGAATCTTCTCGTTAAGGCCTTCCCGAAAACATATGTCTTGACGGGTTTTGAACACATTGACCAGAGGGCGTTTTCGTCCTTTAAAATTTGACTTTAATCGTGGAAAACCTCTTTAAAAAATAGAAAATGGGTTTTACCCCAAAGGGTTTTTTACCATTCTAAAACCATTTTTGTGTGGGTTTTAGGCAATAGGAACTAGAAACG
>NW_026714126.1:0-53417 GCF_029784015.1 Lycium ferocissimum
CTTAATCCTTTATTGTTTTCTTGTTGCCATGAGTAGCTAAACACCTTTACTAAGGTTGTGAACCCAAGGATGGGTGTTGTGATTGGGGATCGTGAAAGATATACGTGATAATGGATTGTTAGGGTTTATTTGTTCTTCGTTTTCATCATATAGTTAGTGGTTGCAAACATTAGCTAACGCCTTAAACTTTAGTTTATTTGGGAAAATAGCTAGGGTTAGGTAAGAACAAATAACAAAAACTCAGGGCTTTAAATCTTGTTTAATAAATTCAATTAGGAATAAGAGGAATTTACTTGGCATAATTAACTGTGTTCTTCATGGTATACTTTCTTATCTTTTGAAAAGCATAGAAAGAAATAATCTTTTCTTATTGGGAAATAGTTCGCATTCACATAGAGGTTAAGTGCATCCATACAAATAGTCCATTAGAAGTATATCAAGATCGATACCCATGATCATACACTTTATCTAACGATTTGGGACACAACCTTGGTTCTTTTTACCCATATATTTACAACTTTAAATTTTCAGTCACTTTAAATTAGTCCACAAACCAAATCAACTATAAACCCTTTTCTGGAATACACCAAGACCGCAAGATTAGTACAATACTTGTTTAGTAAACTTTTCACACCATATTCTCTGTGGGATTCGACCCCAACCTTATTGGGTTACTATATTTGACAACGTCCGCGTTATACCATTAATAGGTGTAATTTGAGCGTATCAGGTATCAACACTAGGTGGAAACAAATTGATTTTACAAGAAGAATCAAGATGGTCATCAATAGGATCAACTAGTGTTGGATCACCCATATCAACTACATTGTCAACAATCAATGAAGATCTAAGCTCAACACATGGTAAAGATTCATTAAGCTCACATAAGGCTAAGCTATCACTCACACTCAAGTCAACATGCTCACTCACAAGATTTGGAGTGTTAAGATCAGCTATTTTACCTTGAAGTGCACAGAAAGTATCTTCTTTACCGTGGTTCTCAACTTGGGAGCCCATTTGCTCCTTCGGGAAGCTCTCAACTAGCTCATGATCTTTCAAAGTTTGTGTTCATCATTTGGTTTGCTTCTAAGAATACCTGCACCATCATTAGAACAACTAAAGAATAAAGACAAGTTAAAGGGGTTAAAATGGGGTTGTGACAACTCCCCCACATCACTCTTCACAACCTCTCCCTTTCCCACTCTAGAGTTGTCACTTTTCACTCCCTTACTCCTCTCAATCTTTTCTCTCTCAATTTCATGAGAGTTAGGATAAGTGCCAAGTACTTCGTTGCAAGGGTTAAGGAAACCCTCCACTTCAATCCTCTCTTTCGCTTCACAAGACTTAGACTTCTTCACCTTCATTTGTTGTTTCTTGCGTAAGCGTTCCATCATTAGGTGAATCTCTTCTAAATTCTTCTTCACCCATTGTGGGATTTCGGGACCACTCTTCATAGTACGGGGTTCATTTACAATTGCTTTATCTTTAGGAAGTACGGGTGGAAAGAAAGGTCTCCATTGTTTGTCCACTACATACTTGTACCATTCTCGCTCATATGAAATCTTATGTTCTTGGAACCAAGGATTCCCAAACACAAGTGACAATTTTCTGGTGGAAGTACATCACACCAAACCTCCTCTTAGTATTTTCCATGGGTAAAGACCACTCTTGCACTCCTATCAACCAAGTAGCCTCTTTGATCATAGTAAGGGCCTCGTTTCGTCACACACTCTATTCCTAATGTCTCAACCACTTGAGGGGCAAAGTATTGCCGTAGCTACAATCATCCAATGCAAGGACATACTCCACACTACCAAGTAAGTTCACCTTTGTCTCAAGAATTAGCCTCTTCGGGTCATTTCTCACTTGAGACCTTACATTTCTTCTACTTTCATCACCTTTCAATACTTCACTCCTCCTACCTTCAACATCATCACCATACTGAGAACATGGTATCTTCGTATTAGGATAAGAAGCTTGATTCATTGTATTTCTTGAAGTAGAAAATGTATACCCTCTACTTTTTCTGGGACGACTCCTACTTGGTCCAACCCACACATTTATACCACTTCGCTTGGAATAGGAAGTATCACAATTCAATGGACGTGAATAGCCACTATAAGATTCTTCACAATTATCATGTTCAACATTACTATCTTCATAGACATAGTCACCACAAAGCGTATAACCATAAGGTTCATATTCATCACAACTTCCTAATTCATGCAAGTCTTCACTAATTGGTTCATAACGTATGTGTAAGAAAGGAATATACCTCAAGTCTCCCCCATGTCCATGGTGTGTAATATGAGGCTCTTCATAGCTCTCATCTTCACTATATGACTCTTCATAGAACTCTTCTACTCTTTCTTCGTCTTCATAAGACCTATGAGATCCACTCATTCCACATTCACTTCCGAAGTAGTACTCTTCACCATCATATCGACCATAGTCATAAGTCACATGATCTCCCCCATAGCCTCCTTCACTATCATAGTCATGTCCTCCATCGCTAGAGGCATAACTCTCCAAATCATCACCACAAGATTCCGAAGCTATGGATGACATGATTTCTTATCTCTCCTCTCCTTATGACTTCCTTTCTGGTACCTACAAAACGAGCAAACAAGATTAGTAGTAAAGTTCCTCACGTCACTCGTATTTGCACTTTCGCTTACCACTCAACCTAAAGCTTCTTCCAAAGTTGGCAATGAACTGCTAATCCAAATGAATTCACAGGTTGCTAATCTTTGTGGAAGAATAGATTCTTGTTTAGATGAAAGAAGGACAACTCAAAGCAAACGGACAAGAGCCAATAAAGTTTCAACGAGATAAAAGAGAAAAGCTTGAAAGAAATTAGCACGAAATGAAATTCTGACTCAAAGAACTAGTGAACAACAAGTAAGATCGATTACTAGTTGTTAATAAGTTGGAAGAATCAAAGAAAATAGACGAGGAAAGATTCAAATAGTATTGGACACTTAGAAAAAAATTTGGAACATTTTTTGATTTTCAGATGTTGCTCATGCGTCGCGGGTGTAGCAGGCAAATATATGCCTCTGAAAGTGTAGTGCACGCCCTCCGAAAAAAATTTATCTCGCGTGTTGGGAGCGCGTCGCGGGCTCGACACCTGACTTGTCCACACGTGTTAGGCGTGCAACGCACGTGCGACACACGGATCCCTGTACCCGATTCCTCGAACTTTGGGCTGGATTTTTTTGAATTTTATTGATGTATTAGGCCCACTCAACCTAGGATCTTTCCCTTTTGGGCTGGAAAAACAACTTTTCACAACTTGGGTGAATTTCTTTGGATCGAACTCCCTTTTTGGTTTTCTTCTTTACTATGAAGATATGAATATGCTCAAGAACATGAAGAACACTCAAAATCCAATTCACCTCCAAATCAACTTATTTTTCCTTCAAATTTCTGATCTAGACTCCCTTTCACCTAGAGAACAAAGCCCAATAAGAATTAACCTTCAATTTAACCTCAATCACCAAACCCACATTTGAGTTCTTCAAAACCTTCAAGTTCAACAATGGTGATTGAACCAATTCTCAACCAAATCGCCTCAAACTTCGTATCTAGATGTTTTTCACCTCAATAAGCTCAAATCTAACTTCAAAAACGTCCAAATCAAACCACAACTTCAATTTTCGATAACTTATTTTTTTTGGAATTTTCATTTTTTTTTTTTTTTTGAGATTTTCAAAATTCGAACCTAGGATTGAGGATGGTAGAAACAACACTCTGGCCTAAGCTCTGATACCAAATGATAAGAATCCGGCTTGTGAAAGACACGGATTCAACAAACAAATACGCGAAAATTAAAATAAGAAAAAATTGGGGGTGAGAATCGAAGAAATTGGGATGAGAATAGAGGGATAGAAGAAAGACCCAATCAGGATTGAATTTATGGGCAAACTTGGATATATGAAATCCAAACCCTCCCAATTGAATTCAACCTAAAAGAACCTATACTATTTGAAATCAAGGCAAGAGAAATTCAATTGAAATTCACAAATGAACAACTTTTCATGAAATCAATGGAAAATAAATTCAATAGCCACCAATGGAATCCACCATGATTAACTATCACTAATCCCTAGATTAGCACTATACTAACTCTACCAAACAATCTATCACTCATTTGGAGTATTCAGCTCAACATCGTTCAAAAGCTAAGTAAATGAAATGGCTAGGTATAATATTTATACTAAGAGGCTAAAAAGACTAACTAGTTATTACAAAAATGCCCTTAATGAGGCCCGGATCTTGTTTGGTATCTTCTTTAGGGGTATTTCAAAAATAGCCCCCTCATGATCTTCATCTTCCAAACACCAATTGTCTTGCAATTGTAGCCCAAATTACATCCCTAGCCTTGAATTTGGGATCTTGGCCAAGATTTGCATCGTATAGCCACAATTTGAACTTTTAGCATTTTGCACTCCTAGCCACCATCGTTCCATTCCATCTCATCTTCACTCTACGCGACCAAGCAATCATCCACACATCATATGATCTCCTATGAAGCTCCTCAAAGGTCTCTAACGCCTCTCTTTGCATCATCATGGCTCGTAAGGCTTGGGATTCTTTGGCTTGGCCTCGGGTGAAGGATCTTGAATCATGTGTGCTCCTTGGGATCATATCAGTCTTTGTGGAGTTCTAATTCTATATATTTAATTAAAGTTATTCATATGCTCAAAAAATCCAGGAATCAGATTAGACCTCCATTATAATCTTTTCAACTCTAGTAGATTTTACTGAATTTACTCTAAAAATCGTAGTGTAAGATTCGAGTGAACTTTAACTTTCTCGAGATTGAAGTCCAGCAAGGAATACTGGACTTTCACAATTTTAAGGTATGAACTTCGGGATTGTATTCCCTGTTTCAATTATTCAATCTTAAATATATTTTTATTTCGACACTCAACGTCCAGAATCTCTCTTTCGACCTCCATTACTATGTTTCATTATTAAAAGTTCAAGCTCAAGAAGATTTTATTGGCTTTACCCAAAAATCAAAGACGGAAAAATTAACTAGCACAAAATATACAAAAAATGCCACAACAAAATATAATTAAAATATTGCACAAATACATTTGATGTGAAACTTGAAGCGATAAAGAACAATGATAGACGAGATGAAAAAAAGATAAAGACTCGACTGAAAATCTTAAAAGTATAATGAAACATTTGAGCTATACTAGTTCTTCTGCACGTGCATTGCACGTGTATTTCTTGTTTATTCTCACGTATTATTCAAAACTACTCTGTTCTTATTTTCCAATAAGATCCTAGGGCTTGATCTCATATCGGATAGCCATGGTGCTTTCTTTACATCGTCGCTATCACTACAAGGAGCGCTTCTTGCTCTCCTTATTTAACTAACTGGAACTTAGATAAAGGCAACTTAATTAAAAAAAAAAATTATAAGATGCGGAGGCCAATTTAAATTGGACTTAAATAAAGAGGAAAGTGTAGAAAGAATTGGTTCATTTATCAAAATAATAGAGTCTAATTTATTGTTGCTTCATCCCTCTTTGTCAATAATGAACTTCAAGGACAGTTGAAGTTCCTAATGAACTTACACATATAAGCTTTTCTTTTATAAAAGTTGTGTCCCTCTAAAATTTACATACTTAAAAATTACATAAAAATGTATTACAAATAGTTGTCCCTCTAAAACTTACATACTTAAAAACTACATAAAAATGTATTATAATTATAACTGTAATAGTTAAAATGTTTCAGGAAAAAAAACTATTGTCAAATAAAAATATTGCTTGACATACAAAAAAGGTAAAATAGGACTATATTGCCGAAATTTGCTTGGCATAGGTCAACTGGACTCACGTTTGAAAATATTATTAAAGGCACATAAACTAAAATATGAACAACGTTCAAAATAATTTTATCATACTACCAACAAAACCGTAAGAAGATAAAACATAAGTCAATTCCCTAAGATTTATTTTGATTTGAAATCCATAGAAATCGAAGAAATAACATTGAATAACACAACGGAATGAAAGAGAAAATCAGTGAAACAAAGTGGTCAGAGAATGCATTTTAGGGGTGTGCAGAAACCGGTTTAACCAATAAACTGAACCAATAAAAACGCTATTGGTTTATCGATATCGGTTTATTGGGTTAACGGTTTGGAAACGGTTTTGTAAAATTTTATATTGGGTTATCGGTTCGGTTTTTGGTTTTAAGGATTTGGCTAATGGTTAAACCGATAATCCAATAAGCTTATATAAAAACTACATTTTCATCGCTAATTATATATTAGTTTTTTTAAATATTAATTTGTAAATAGAAACCCTATTTCTAAATGACTTACCATAATTAATATTCTCTGAGTTCTAATTAATATTCTCTCAATTCCCAAATCTCATACGAAGTGACAAAATTAATATTCTCTCAGTTCTAATTAATATTCTCTCAATTCCCAATTCTCATACGAAGTTACAAATGATGCCTCTCCGCCTCTCTCCCTGACTTCTCAAACGAAACTAGGGTTTGGAGTTCTCTCAGTTTCAGGCTATACGGTTGAATTGTTTCAGCCTTTCAGGTACTTCCGACACCTTATTTAGTTATTTCCTTTATTCTATCACTTGAATTGTGAAATATGACTGAATACAAGAGTGGGAATCAACTCGGTGGATCGCAGCTTGGTGATTGTGATCGTTAAAAGCATGATATATCAAAGTTTCCTTATAAATATCTCACAGTATGGCCATTAGACACAGTAACAAAAGCTTTTGAAGTTTTGGGCCTCTTGGCTGTTGAAAATTTAGGAACAAATTTAATCAAAGATTTAAATAAGAACTCATAAATTGTCATTTGGAAAAACTTTCATCGGGCTCTGCTCATACTTTCATCGGGCTCTGCTCATACTCTGTATGGTGATTTCACTACACCAATGGTCATTTGGAAGAGCATTTTCTTATTGGTTAAACCGAAAACCGAACCGTTAAAGACCAAAAATCGATAAACCGAAAACCGATAACGAATATCTTATCGGTTTGGTTATTGATTTAGCATATTTACAAACTGAAAACCAATAAACCGAACCGGTAATTCATAAAAACGAACCGAACCGACAATAAGCACCCCTAATGCATTTCCACAAAACTTGGTTACGCCTGAATATCCAAAAACAATTACAATACTCGATGTACTTGATAAAAAAATGCATCCTAACCAAGTATTTGTACCCTCCACATCACCGAAAATGTCCATGTCATATTTAACTCAATAATTGAATTACCCAAACTCTGAATAACTCTAACAAAGTTATAAACATTATCAGGACCAAACTCTCTTGTCCCACCAGTTTGGTATTTCATATAGCCACCAAAATGAACCTTCGAAGACCATCATTAGATTTGTAATTCTCATCATTTGGAACCTAAATAACCAGAATAACTCATTAAAAGGGATAACTTACCAGCCCTCTACATTAACCCTATGCATAGTATCAAACTCATTATTTAACAATCCATGAATTTGCTCATTTATATCAAAATTTGTATACTGAGCCACATTAGCAATCAAAATAGAGTAATTAACAAGGAAAGAGGCAGAAAATCCAACACGCGGATTTCAAAAACAAAAGAAAATACGGGAGAAATTTTGAAAAGAAACTAAAAGCATAGGCCATCATAGTAAAACAAGAGGCAAAATACAAAACTGAAATATACTACATTTATGGAAGAAGGCCTAACAGATGAGTATATCAGCCATAAAACAGTGGCAGCTCCTGGCGTAAATCTGTTAGGGGTCGTTTGGTATGATGGATAAGCAAAATAGTCCTGGGATAAAAATTTAGTACCATCTTATCCCACATTTGATTGGGATAAAATCACGGGATAACTAATCCCGGGATTAGTTATCCTGGTATTAGAGTGTTATTTTATCCCACATAGAGGGTGGAATAACAATCCCGGGATAACTTGTTCCCCAACCAAACGAGCCCTTAGGCTTTAGGTTTATTTGATTTAGTGTTGGCTTTATTTCTTTAAGATATTAAACAGATCTTCGAGTAAACAATTATACATGAAATAATTTTTTTTTTGGTCAATGATCGATCGTATAGAAAACATTCAGCTTCTTTTGGACTTACAATCGACTATGTTGAATAACTAATTTATTATATATATATTCACAAGCTTAAAGTAAATAATGGAGTATAATTTCATGCTTTCATCCAACTTGTCAAAAACTGCTTCGATGTTTTTTTCTTTAAGACCATTAGTATAATATGCAAGTTAAAAGTTAACAATAAATTACTGTACAAAAAAAAATTTATTTACTATCCTAGAAAAATTCTGTCCTGTAGGAATAGAACAAGTAGAAGCAGGGTAAGGGTGAGAATATGTTATTATACTAACAAAATGAAATAGAAAAGACAAACGATCTCTAACATGATTATCAAGAACCATAAGTAATAAAATCTCACGCTTGAGGACATCAAGAATTATCAAGAGGGAATAGAAACACTAATGAAGCAAAAGATAAAATGGCGGCGATGGGATTTACTACACCTTATAAGTGGGAGTTAAGCATCTCTCCGTCAACATGTTACACATGTCTGCTTCATAGAATTCTAATTATATAATATTTATTTTTTTTCAATTGTAGTAAGCACACATGAGGATAAGTCAATTAAGATATCCATATCGCAAAAAATCATACCAAATGATTAGAGAGAACAGTCTTATTTGAAGCATTACCATATTCTCCTTCCCCTCCATGCTCTTCAGCTTGTCCAAACCTCTTCCTGCATTGAGCTTCACAAATAATTGTCTTAATTGGAGTCCAGTCTCTAACAATCATAAATTATTCTACATTAAAAACATGATAACAGATTTTCGCTTTGTGAGTGGTTGTGACTGTTCGGAAGCGTAGTCTTGGGGACTCTTCGCTAAGCAACGTTACACTGTTTTTTGTAAAGGTTTGGTTGGATATTTTGGGAAAAAATAAATAGGATAATAAGGTTTTAAAAAAGGGTATTTAGGTAATTTAACTTTCAAGTTAGGGAGTTCATGCTTTTAATATAATATAGATATAGTTTAGCATTTAAAGGGTAAAAACATCATTTTACCACTTTAACGGAGCCATGTCAATTCTTCCAATACATTTGAAACGTTCCCTATACAAAAAATTGCGCGGATTATCCTTCATATGGACTGGTCTTTAACTTTTACCCTACTTCTTATTTAATGAAATTTGTGGGCCAAAATACCCTTATTCGCTAGTCTATGAAATCAGCAATTCGGGTTTGAACCCCAGCAAAGAAAAAAAAAAAAACAATTTTGCAAGGCAGAACTTTCTAGCAAATTATGCTTATTCAGGCAAAAGTTATGCCTTAAGGACTAACTTCTGTAGAATCCTACAGTATTATGCTGGAAAAGGGGTAAACAAGGCAGGCATAGTTCTGTAGGATAACTTAATTTCTCTGAGAACTATACCTTAAGGCATAATTTTATCCCGAATAGACATAATTTGCTTTGAAACCTTGCCTTACGATTTCTTTTTATTCTGCTGGGATGGATGTGCGGACATACCAGGAGAGATAGGATTCGGAATGAAGTGATTCGGGATAAGGTGGGTGTGGCCCCTGTGGTGGATAAGATGCGAGAAGGGAGGTTGAGGTGGTTCGGCCACGTGCAGCGGAGATGCTGTCACGACCCAACCCCGTAGGCCGTGACTAGTGCCCGAGTTGGGCACCCAAACACATTCATCAAATCCGAATCACACACAGATGATTTATACAGACACAATTATCAAACGCTGTCTCAGATTATATCAAACTGTCTCAGACACATCTCAAACACAACATATGTATATCAAAAGCCGACAAGGCTATCAAATGGCGCAACGGCCCCAAAACATGTACCGAGGCTAGACGACAAGGCTGCCAAGGCGAATGGGTTCGCCCAGAACATAGAACATATAATCACACCTGTACAGGATAGGCCTAACCCACATATACGTCTACAGACCTCTAAACAAACCAACAGAATCATGTGACGGGACAGGGCCCCGCCGTACCCCTGAACAAATAAATACATACGCCACGAATGAATATGTACCAAAAGTGGACTCCGAAACAAAGGAGCACTCCAAGACCGCTGATGGGAATCCTAAGCCGACGGGTCACCAAAATCTGTACCTGCGGGCATGAAACGCAGCCCCCGAAGAAAGGGGGTCAGTACGGAATATGTACTGAGCATGTAAAGCATGAAATACAATAGGCAGAATCGTACTTTAAACAAGGAGTAGGAGCCATGGATACAGTAACCAGAAACCACAAAACTTACCTTCAGAACATAATTCATACATGTTCATATCATATCCCAATCAGACAATCATTCTGCACATGCGTATACATATAGCGTGTCCCGGCCCTCTAATGAGGGACTCGGTGTACAGCGTGTCCCGGCCCTCTAGTGAGGGACTCGGTGTATAGCGTGTCCCGGCCCTCTAATGAGGGACTCGGTGTATAGAATCATGTCATCATCATGTACATAGCGTGTCCCGACCCTCTAGTGAGGGACTCGGTGTATAGAATCATCATATCATCCTATTATCACATATCATATCAGACTTCAGAACCCATGGTTACGTACCAAAATCATATGCATAGAAATCCTCATTTCAAACTCGACAAACGGTTAAGTAATCATACTCGGGGGTTGAAATCATAGCCACATGAAGTTCTTTTAAAAATAGGTCGTTGGAATCAAACATAGAAAGGTCGCGGGACCCACGGACGAGCGTCAACCCAATTCGGGCCCGCCCGTGAAATCTAAAGTCATCATATGTTATCGAATCATTATTATAAACTCAAAGATAAGTAGCTGATCGTACTTGAAATCGGGATAATAGTCATATCATATCCTTTTAAAAGTCATCAGAAGTACATAAAGAAAGTCGCGGGACCCACGAACGGGTGTCGACCCGAGCCGGGCCCGCCTATGGAAAACATAATCATCATACATCAAGGAATCATTTTTGAGCATATCGAGGCGATCCGGTTCTGTCTGTGAAAGTTACGGACTTTCGTAGTTTTCGGAATCATTTAGGAACAAAACTCCTTTAAAAACCAAACTTTTTATGCAACTTTTTGAAATGTAGTCATACAAAAGCCATAAGGGCCAATATTTCTTCATATCATGCATACGAAGACCAAGAAACAAATAATAATCACAAACATGGCCGGATCGCGAGAGTAGAATTTCCTCGAGGCTCGTATCATAGCCTATTTACGACTAAGGCATGCCAAAAGAAGGAAGGGTTGCGCTTTACATACCTCGATCGCTTTCAACGCTAGTCCAAACTCAAGCTAACTCCAACCTACGTCTCGGGCTGCCCAAGGTCTACAAACAATTCATAATATGCCAAACATTAGCTATAGACATTTTGGGCATTTAATTCCAAATTTGCCCTTAATTCTACAGAAATTTGGGCAGCATTTCCCCTGTAAATAGGCCACCCCGAGAATTTAACTCGGCCAAATCAACAATCAACAACAACAACAACCAACCTAGCAACATCAATAATCAATCCGAAAGGTAATATAACATTAATAAGCCCCTTTTTCATCATTCAACAACTTTCAATATATTTGATTCAACGGCTTACGTTCAAGCCAACATTATCGCTCATACATTCCAATACCAACCCAAGCCCATACCAACAACATGCAAGAACATTTTAAACAATTCATACAATATTTCCAACAATCCAATAAAGGCTCCAATTTGCCCGAAAACAGTCCCAAATCCGAGAGCCTCACTATAACCCATTCCTCACCTCCAAATCATGATTTGCACCAACAATTTACACTCTAACAATGCTATTCTCTTAAATATGAAAATTACATCAAAAGTACATTAACTTCCAATGCAGCCCGCAACACTTACAACATTAATTCGAGTCATTAAACTCTTATCGTCAACATGGAATTCATAACGACAACAACTAAAACAATAAGCAATATTAATTCATTCTTTGCCACGCATGGGGACTACGTTCGGCCACCCGTACCAACATACACACATATGGATAATTTTCATTCATTTCTTCACACTACAACAATCACAACATGCTAACTAGGCATTAATTCATTGTTTCAACACAACACAACACACACACTTACACGGCTAAATCTCACACACATGGCCTCAACTCCAACATACTATATTTCATGATTTTCATCCATTTTAACATACTACAACATTCATACAACCTTCATAACACATAAAACATGATTAATTCTTACCTTTCTTCTTCAACTCCCCAAATAAGCTAGAGTTTGCAATTGACACAACGGATGGTTGGATGACCCGAACAACGCTTCCACGTTACTTAGGGACCTCAAATTAGTGGATTAGCACCAAGGAATTAATTTTGTGATGGCTCAAATTGATCTTCACTTTTTTTTTTCTTGGCCGTGAGTTGGCTATTGTTGTTCTTCAACTTCTTATTTTTTTTGGCTAAGTGTAAATGAGGAAAGATGACTTAGAAGTCATCTTTTAAGTTCCCACATGATTCACACAAGTGTCCATGGCCCACACACATGTGTTGGACTAATTAAAATTGTCCACAAAGTGTGTGGGACCATTTCCAAGCCACATGGCCAACATGACAATTTTTCATGATTTTCAACTTCCATAAATTCCAATTTTGGTCCCAAATTTTTTCTAATTGTTGCATACCAACAAATTCATGAACAACTTATGTCTCAAAAATAAAATCGAAGGTCAAGAGTCCCGACTTTGTGTCCCGGAATGGTTTCGTCCCTAACTTATCATAGTTAAACCGGATTGTCCCAACGTACAAAAATGCAGGATATAACAGATGCGCTGATGCTTCAGTGCGGAGGTGTGAGAGAATGGCAGTGGTGGGCCTGAAGAGAGGGAGGGGTAGGCCAAAGAAGGCCTGGGGAGAGGTGATTCGGCAGGACATGGCGTTAATCCAGCTTACCGAGGACATGACCGGTAATAGGAGGGGGTGGAGGTCGAGTATTAGGGAAGAGGGCTAGTGGGGAGCCGCGAGGTTTCCTTTCTCGTATTAGGAGTATTTTTATCCTGCTTCTATGTGTTGGTCTTGTCTATCTTTGCTATTTTATCATGACTTCGTTGTTTTTGCCTTGTTTTCTTTTTGGTAAAGTGTCTTTCGGAAACAACCTCCCGCCTTGTGGGTGGGGTAAGGTCACAGACACTTTACCCTCCCGGACCCGCATTGTGGGATCCAACTGGGTATGTTGTTGTTGTACTGGGTTTCTACACAAGTTAGCCCTGAAGGCATAACTTTTGCCCGAATAGCCATAATTTGCTATAAAATTCTGCCTTGCATTTTTCTTATACTCTACCGAACCCAAAATTTCAGGGGTATTTTCAGCCACTTAAAGTGCCAAAGGACAAAAATTAAAGACCAGCAATTTGCGGGACAAAAATTTAAAACCACTCCCGAAATAGGACATTTGTGCGAATGACCTTCATGGCTATACACTAATAGCAAGCCCCAAAGGTGGCAAATCCACCGAATTTTTCAATAAATAACCCATAACCCACTTTTTCACAGTTTAAAAATGAGTTGAATCCAAATTTTATATCACTCACTCAACCCGTTTAAATATGGACAGGTAAGGCAAATTATTGAAAAATGGATACACTTTGCCAGTACTAGATAAGGAGGATTAAAATTTTTTATAGTTTTTGTTGATATGGAGGATCAACAAATTTCCTGGAACTCTTTGTATCAATAATATCCATAGGAAGGAGTCATTCTTTCAGAGTTTTTGGCTAAAATTATCCCTTATGATGGGGTAAGTCTAATTTTGTCCTTCAAATATAACCCTAAACACCATTTGTCCCTTAAGTTTGCAAAACTTGAGCATATATCGTCCCTCAAATATAACATGAGCATCATTTGTCCTTTAAGTTTGCAAACTTGAGCACATACAGTCTTAACTAACATAAATCACCCACAACACATTTAAAACTAATGTTAAATTCACCTTCTTCTTTTTTTATTTCTCACCCGGTGTCCAATATCCGCATTGGAGCCCGACTAAATTCATTTACTTACACGTGAACCATTAAAAAAAAAAAAATCCGCTCTTTTTTCCCCCCTAAAAATAACCTAGTTCTGTTTCACCCCAATTAGTCAGTTCTCATTTTCCATTAACCATTTCAGGTGAAACAGAGCAAGGCTATTTTTAACGGGGGAAAAACAACATTATTTTTTAAAAATGGTTTCACGTGTAAGTAAATGAATTTAATCGAACATCAAAGCGGATACCAGACACCGGATGAAAAATAAAAAAAAATGAACTTAACGTTAGTTTTAACTGTGCTGTGGGAGATTTATATTAGTCAAGGTTATATGGGCTCAAGCTTTGCAAACTTAAAGGACTAATGATACTCAGGTTATATTTGAGTAACTATATGTGCTCAAGTTTTGCAAATTTAAGGGACAAATGGTGCTCTGGCTTACATTTAAAGGACAAAGTTAAACTCACCCCCAAAACATAAGCCATTCTTTCACGTCAATTTTGTCTATACTAATAAGAATTACTTTTTCTCAGTCAGAAAACATCTTTCTTCGATATTTTTCAATTTTTGCCATGTTCTTGATTTATTTTTAAATAGGAGATAGGGAAAGCAAAATGGGGGAGGGGATTATAAGGTGGGGAATCGGACCCTCATCTACAAGGTAAAAGTTCAGGTATCCATCCCATTGAGCTGCTAAGATCTCCCATGTTCTTTGATTTTCAGTTCTGAGATTAAGGGTTTTTGGCATCTTTGGTTTATCGAGTAATCAAGAAAAGTAATTTTAGCCTCCCATTTTCTTGGCTTTTACTGAAGTTCTATGCTTTAACTGCTGTCTGGCGTATGACATGATGTCCTCTTCATCACTAGTTTAACTGAATAAAGTAAAAAGAGATAAATGTATACTTTCCATTACCTTCCATTTTGCTTCTTTTCACAACAAACGTATGAAGAGCACAACAAAACACTTGAGGGGGCACTATAACCAATCCGACCATCTTCACTGTCAAAAAGAACTTGTAACTGCTTCATCTTTTTGTTCTTCGGGGTTAGGGGCCGGGGAATTTCATTCTCATATCAGAAACTGTACATTTTGTACATCCTTTTGCTTCAAGGAGGTCACATCAAAATTCTCCTACATTTAACATCTCTCGAAAATTCTGTAGAGCTTTTCCAGTGATGCGACCTAGAATAAGTGTGTAGATGATCAATATCATAAACATGTGCGACTCTAGATAACCTCTAAAGAAAGAACACACTTGAAAGACAGGGAAGGAAGGGGGAATGGGGAAGTGACCGAATATCTGCCAGGAAAACACTACACTGGAGATTTATCTTTTGTCTCTCCTTTTCAGTTTTTGGTTTCCTATTCGTGCACTTTGGAAATATAGGAATGAGAAAGACGCGAAAATGTAAAGTAAGAGATGGCAACAAAGAAGAGAAGTTTTACTTATCTGGTACCTGAACAAAAGTTCCATTTGTAGCCATGGAAGTAGGGGGCTTGAAGAAGAGCCTGAGGGCGGGAAACAGAACATGCTGAATTGACCATTCACGTTGAGCCCAGGCATTTTCGGCTTCCAAAAGTAATTCTTCCTCAAATTCAGCCTCCATGGTATCATTATCTTAGTAACAGAAAATTCAGGAGTTAGTCCTAGCTAGAGTTGGTCCACAAGACTAGTATGAAAGAAATGCATAGTAACGTGTTGCGAGGGGAAAAAATTAACGGTAATGCTCTGTGAATGTCATAAATCACCATGTAGAAGAAAGAATTATAGTCATCAAGTGTGCTATGATAGAGACAAGCTATCATATGAAAGTACAGAGACAAGCTATCATATGAAAGTACCCAAGTCCCAAGAATAATTCTCTTTGACATCATCCCAACATAGCTAGCATGTTGTAAGTTGGTCATCTTCCTGTGGCTTCTTTTTTGGGTTGCTGTTCAAGCAGTTTCTTAGCATTAGCTGATTAAAGCTAATTCCTATCTTAATAAAATGAAAGTTGCAAGGTTTAAAGCACAGCTATCGTTGCTAATGCCTAATTGTCCCCCTAATTCTCTCACTGCCGATGTTGAATATGGCAATCTCAACAAGGTGAGACAAAGGGCAGCACGGTGCGCTAAGCTCCCGCTATGCGCGGGGTCCAGGGAAGGGCCGGACCACAAGGGTCTATTGTACGCAGAACAAGGTGAGACAAAGAGCTGTTTATTTACTGAGGGGCCCAGCGATCCCGAAGTATAATGATTTCTCAAAGTGCCAAATTGCACCAGGATCTAGCTGTCAATGACTCGAACTAGGAGTGTAGCTCCTTCACTAGGACGAACATGAACCCTTGCTACCCTGCAATAAGTACATGGTACTCATCATAGAATTGGTTTTTCAGAATAGCTGCTTACCTATGTTTTCTATAGAAGTTCCTTCTGAACCACTTGAAAGCACTCTCTTTCTGTAGAATTTCAAGCCATCACCTGAGGGATTGGGCAATAAAGGTGGATGCATGGCATAAAAATTTCCTAAGGCAGCAGCAATTGTCTGAAAACAAACTTTCTCGTCCTCCCAGTCAACCTACAAATTAACAAAAGTAAAACCAGACGGTTGAGCAAGATGGAAAGAGGAAGTTACAATTTAGTCGTCCTATCTACCGACATTTGTGGCTTTGGGATGAAAATATCAATTTGTTCACCGGAAAAAAAAAAATTAACAAAATTTTGTGCCAATTTCACATAAAGCACACATGCTTTATGTGAAACCATAAGAGCCACAATAATAGCCAACATATATCACCCAATAAGGTAACTGTGAGATCACATGCTAAGATTAAAATTCATCAAATCCTAATATCTCCATATACTTCCTATGGTTTGGTTATAAAGAAGAAAAGCCTTCATCTGGTTAAGTGGGAGTTGTAGTGAGAGAAAAAAGGAGGAAAAATTCAGCAGCATCTCTTTTTGCCTTGCACAGTGGCAAGGCAAGTATGGAATCTGTTTTTCAATCTTTTTAACTTGTCTTTTTGATACGACCCTACTAGGCACATTTCACTTGAAGGCTCACATTGAAGGCCAAGGCATGGGACTCCAATCATTCAAGCTAGGAGGATGACCAAAGGAGTATTGGAGACCCATGGAGAGGCATGCAAGCCCCATAAGAAGGCCTATGAAGTATGAAAAGTAGCTTGGAGAGGAATGAAAGAAGAAGCTACAAGAAAGAAGGCCAACACTCAAAGTGGCTAGAGTCGCAAAGGGACAGAAACGCAAATGTGGCTAGACGTGCAAAAGAAGGGCCATAGATGCAAATGGTCACAATTGCAAGCTTTGAGGATTGGATGATGGCTATATGTGCAAGAGGAGCCTTTTCGGATTTCAAGCCAACATCCAACTAGCCAAACAAGGGTCTTGCCTCATTAATGGCATTCTTGTAATAACTAGCCTAGCTCTTAAGTCTGTTAGTATAAATATTAGACCTGGGTTATTTTCATCTTTAGACTTGGTTGATTGATGAAACTCTTATGAGAGATTGTTTAGTGGTAGCTTTAGTATAATATAGTTTGTTTGGTTGCATAATTCTAAGTGTGATTCTTAGTTGCAAAGTGAATTGTTTATTTGCATCGAATTCAATGTTGCTCATTTGTGAATTCATTTGAGTCGTTTGTTGATTCGAATTGCTTAGGTTCTTGGGTTTGCAAATCCGATTGGAAGGGTTAGGGTTTAATATAGCCTTTCTTGTCCATAGATTTCTTGCTCTTGGGTCAAGTATCTATCCATCTACCCTTCTCCCATTCCTAATCTTCCCAATCTCTATTTTCCATTTTTCTTGTTCTTTAAGTTTTTAAAGTTTCATAGGTAGAATCTTGTCACTTTTGTCATGCCTTTCACTTTGAAAGACCTGTTGACTGTTTGGGACAAAAGTGGGATCAGGAAACCAGCAAAAAGTTTGAGGGTTACAGTGTCAGAGTGGATCGAAAGAACTGCTAGGTGATTTGAAGGGAAAACTGTCCCTGTACAAATGTCTTTGGTTTTTTGGCTATTTGGTGCAACTTACAGGATGTAAAGGATAAAAACAGTTCGTTAAATTTCATCAATTCACTACAGGAATCGATTTCCGTATAGGTAGGTGCCCCTCTTTTTGTTTTTGCACAGGGGTTTTTCTGATTTGTACCTATAGAGCACTTTCTTAGTAGGCGGTTGGACATAGATTTGGTTGAAATTTGGAAAAAGGAGTTTTTGAAGTTGAAGCTGAAAAATGGTATTTGGAAGCTGAAGTTGTGCAAGTGGAAAATGTTTTTTCACTTGACAAACTAGTCAAACTCAGAACCATCTTTTCAAACTTGAAAAACTCATTTTCAAACTAACCAAAAAGCCGGGAGAAAAAAAAAAGACCAAAAGGCCAGTCCAATGTATAACCAAACAATGTTTTGGAAAAAATTTGAAAAAAAGGAAAGAGTTTCTATGTCCAAACGGCTCCTTAGTGCTTTGCTTTTTATTTCAACAATATACTTACCAATTCAAAAACAAAATCAGAATAAAATTTAAAAACTTGAAATTTTCTCCTACAGCTGTCAGGAAAATTATGAGAGGTTATTCAACAAGAAGAAAGAAGAGGACTTTAAATGTCATATGCTAGTGGACAGAAAACACAATGAGACAACTGTTGCTTTTGAATATATTCCTCCAGCCAATAGAAATCCAAGTTGAATCATAACTGAAACACGATAGATTCATTCACGCAACCAATACACAACTAATGGGTAGCATAACTTCCTTTGAGAAAGATAAGTAAAAGAGAGGGCAAAAAGCAGGGAAAACAGAAGCTGGAAATTGTAGCTACTATGTATTAAACCTTGGAAAGGACAAAAGTAAGAATGTAAATTTGAGACCACTTATATTAAAAGAAGAAAGAGAATGCACATCTGAAATCTACGACCAAAGTAATCATCGTTAAAGGGCTCAATATATTAATTTAGGATGATAATTGGCAATGAAGATGAGTTTTCAGGCTCATTAACTTCCAACATACAGAATATAAGCAGATCTAGCTGCTTCATATATGGTCTATGAACTTCATTGTGTAACACCCAAAGGTCCACAGTCATGCGCAAGAACATTATAGAATTGACAAGATCGTTGTTACATGGAATAAGAAAGAAGACAAAGTAAGAGCAAAGAACTCACATCATTTCCCAAACAAAGTATAAGTTCTGGGATGCGGTCCATGTCAGGTGTGTACTGATCCAGTATAACAGGAAGTCTAGACACATTGCCATTTGAATCGATACAAATACCAAAATACTCCTCTAGCATTTCAGCCTTTTGCTTGAGCAGTTCTGTATTCATCTGAAGTAATACATAACAAAGCCAATGCTGATTAGGAAGGGTAAAATGATGCTAGGTATGTGTGTGTGTATATATATATATATATATATATTGAATGGACAAAAAGGAACAATTTCTTTTAGTGTCCAGGAGCAGACAAGGACAAGACATACAATTAAATTACTTTAGTGCAGTTACAGTTGAGATGAAATTACCTCGGCAATCTTTCCTCTTAGCTCATTGCTTTCATTGCCTTCTGGATCTGTACCCTCTTCTTTCAGAGCAAGCATTATTAACTCAGGTAATGATGCTGGTTCACTCAGTTGAATTGCATTGAAATGGGCAAACCGACGTAAAACTTGCTGATACATAAGCTCTTTACTGTTTTAGCACCAAAAGGAGGGAAGATCATCAAATAAATAGTTAAATGAGTTATCTAATGAAGGAAAATAGCATCAAAGGAAAAAATTAAGGAATTAAAAGAGCCACAGAAAAATTACACAGGAACAGAAAAGGCAGAAAGTAAAGCTAGGAGATGCAATTGGTATATTCACTGTCAAGTGCTCTAGTAGGTTTTCTTTTCTGTTCTTTTTTTAAAAATTAACCAAGAAATCTTTGAGGGCTAGTGGCACAAGGTTCAAAACTCGGTGGATAATAGGCCAGGACCTCCACCCTTCTCCACTTAAATACCAGGTTTTTGACTGCGGTAAGGTTCGAACCCATAACATTCGCCTAGTTAAGTTTGCTTTCCCTCCCTTGCCCAGGTTTCTATCAGCCTCCTTCAATCAGAATACCAGGATATTTTTTATTGTTAAGAATTGCTAGAATAGAATTGTATATAGTGCCCTACATGAAAAAGAATTGTAGTGTGTGGTCTACAAATGGGGCTCAGTGAATAATGTAGTTTACACAATTCAATAATATCTTTCCCATGCTTTTATTTCTCACATGGTATGAGAGCTTTGGTGAAAAATATCCGGAAAAGAAAACTCAGTCAGACAATTGTCGTGCTTCAATTTTCAGCGACTTCTAGGGCTGTTTTGTTTCACTCTCTCTCCGGTGAGTCTTATGCGAAATTTGAAACCACCACAAGGCCCCAGAAAACCACTCCGTCAGAATCGTCGCGACGCACCAGCAAATCTGCGTCTCCAACTATGCATCTGTTACACGCACCGGGCACGTGAGACATTTTCCCGGCCAACTTCTGAAGCAGATCTTTTTTCCCTGAGGTCGTCTGAGAGTTCCGAGGCATCTATGTAAATTTTGTCTGAAGATTCCGATGCCAGAACCCTAATCCGGCCACTCTAAAATCAATTTTCTGATGAACTTTTCTTACCTTCAACACAAGCAACAGCATGTTAGACCCTTTTTCGACAACTTCAGTGGTTATTTGCTAAACTTTGGTCAGAACTCTCTTCAATCCAACCATGTCTTTGGGTGTGATACTTTTGGCTCCAAAAACAAAGGAATTGGAAGTTCGAGTAGTATGATTACTTCGAACCGTTAATGGGAGGTTCAAACTACTTAGCTTGGGCTTCCTCGGTTGAGTTGTGGTGCCAAGGTGTTCAAGATCAGTCAACGAAAAAGGCTAGTGAGGTAGATGAAAGGACTCGAACATAGTGGGAGAAAATTGCCGCTCAATTATGTAGTCTCCTGTGCGATGTATTGATTCCAAGTTGATGCCTTTGTTTCATCCATTCAAGACATGCTATTTCATTTGGGAAAAGGCTGGCGGGTCATAAACTAATGACATATCTCGTCTTTATGATGTGATATCTCGGGTGACAAACTTTAAAAAATAAAAAAAAAAATAAAAAAGGAATCGGATGTCTACTTATTTGGGACAGGTACAGGCAGTTATGGAGGAATTTGAGAGGTTGATGCCAGTCACTGCGAGTGCTGAAAAACAACAGGAGCAACGTCACGTGTTGATTCTAGTTCATACACTAGTTGGACTTCCTGACCTTGATTCGATGCATGATCAAATGTTGGCTAGTCCGACAGCTCTACAGGTGATTAACTGTTCTCTCGATTACTCGCCTTGTCGCACCTCCTAGTCACACAGTGGTCTCATCACCAACCATTGACCTGTTCTTGCATCTCACAAAACAAAAATTGAACATCCCAGTCTATGGAGAATCGATGAGGATGAGGTTGTTTTGGAAGATCTCGACCTAAGTATAGTTATTGTTAGGGCTGTTCAAAACCGAACCGCTACCAATAACCCAACCGCAAAATTGGCTTAATGGTATTGCGTTATCGGATCAGCGGTTGGGGAATGGATAAAATTTTATAGTTATCGGCTTATCGGTGCGGGGGCGGATTACTCGATTTTCTCATCGGTAAACCGTTAATCGGGTTAAGAATTTGTCATATTTATATTCTTAGCCCTAACAAATAAAATATGTATTGTGATTGTAATTTGTAAACCTAGAGCCCGTTTGGATTGGCTTATAAGTTGCTTATAAGCTGTTTTCAGCTTTTTTGAGTGTTTGGCTAGCCAACTTAAAGCCATTTTGTGCATAAAATAAGCCCAAAAAAATAATTGGGCCAGTTTGACTTAGCTTATCTAAAGCAGCTTATAAGCTGAAAACAACTTATAAGCCAAAAAAAATAAGTTAGCCTACCCCAACTTATTTTTTTTTTACTTATAAGCTGGAAAGCTTATAAGCTGCTTATTTTAAGCCCATCCAAACAGGCTCCTAAAGCTAAAGCCTCAACCTAAAATATGTATCTCTATTTCTGTTAATTGTGAAACCTGGTTGTTTTCTATCAAATAATTCATTCCCTGTTTCTTGTTTGCCTATATTGTAGTTTGCTAATTTTCTTGGAAAACTGTTGCTACTTGCTACGGTATTTTTACTAATATTGAATCCAACATTTCAATCTTCTTGGTTATATTCCTATCCCTTTTTTTTGGAGGATATCAGTATCTTCTTTATAACCTATAAGGTAAAAATATTACATTTTGAGTCACTTTAAAGGCAGGTGATTTCCTTGACTACATGTGATTTTATCATGAATTTTTCGCTTAGATTTAACCGATACACCGCCCGATAACCGTCCGATAATTGCTAATCCGATACCGAACCAACCGATATCTTATAGGTTGGCTAGCGGATTAGCACTTTTAAAAGCCGATAACCGTTAAGCGTAATTATCCGTCCAATCCGCCCGATAAGCAGCCCTAGTTATTGTAATAAGCCTGGACACACTCGTAAACTATGTTATTATCTGCATGGTCGACCACCCAAGAATGCTCATGTTGCTCAGACTGACACTGCAAGTGATCAGGAGTTTTCTTTATCTGAAGGGGAATATAACGAGTTCCTTTAGTATCGAGCAAGTAAGCAGATATCTCCACAAGTAGCCTCAATCGCTCAGGCTGACACTTCTCTTGCTGGAAAACTTTTTGCTTGTCTCACAGTCTAATGTCCTTGGACCGTAGGTCGTGGACTCAGGCGCTTTTGATCATATTTTTCTGGTAATAAATCACTTTTGTCAAATATGATTATTCACCGTCTCTTCCCGTTGTTACTTTAGCCAATGGAATCCAAACAAAAGCAAAAGGAGTTGGACAAGCTAAACCCCTATCCTTAGTCACTTCAAAACTCTGTTCTTCATGTCTCTTGTTGTCCTTTTAATCCTGCATTTGTCAGTTGTTTGACTCATGCCCTAAATTGTGTCATAATATTTCGTGATGATTCTTTTGTTATGCAGGACCGCAGTACGGGACATACGATTGGCGTGGGATATGAATTACAATGCCTCTACTACCTTACTTCTCCTAATTCCTCCATAGCAGGTCTAGTTACAGATCCTCCAGACTTAATTCACAAATGTTTGGGACATCCAGTTTATTCAAACTACATAAGATGGTGCTAGTTCCCTAAATTGTGCCATAATATTTCTTGATGATTCATTTGTTACGTAGGACGGCAATACGGGACAGATGATTGGTGCAGGGCATGAATCACAAGGCCTTTACTACCTTACCTCTCCTAATTCCTCCACAACATGTCCAGTTACAGATCCTCCAGACTTAATTCACAAACGTTTGGGACATCCAGTTTATTCGAGCTACATAAGATGGTGCCTAGTTTGTCTAGTCTATCCATATTAGATTGAGTCATGTTAATTTGGAAAGCACACTCACACTACCTTTCCACGTAATACTGAGAGTCATGTAGAGTTTCTTCATTAGTTCATTATGATATTTGGAGTCCTAGCAGAGTCAGTTCAAACTTAGGATTTCATTATTTTGTTAGTTTCATTGATGACTATTCAAGATGCACTTGGATTTTTGATGCACAAAGTGCAATCAAATTCGAAAATAACAGATCTAGAAGTTGAGAACTTGAAGAACTGTAAGCTAAGTTCAGGGTTCAACCGAGATATTTAGCTAGAGAGAGAAATATTGAGAGAGATATGAGAAAATGTATATTCATTGATGATTGATTGTATGAGTTACAAGGTATATATGAAGTGAATCTAATCAATTTACACGAGCTGTCAACACTATGCTAACTCAGAATCGATTTACGGACTTGTAACTAACTTTGGGACTTTAACTAACTTTTGAACAATACCAACTAACTTTGCCACATTAGCTAACTAACTAATAAAGCTAATAAAATGCTAATCCAGCTACTACATTTCATAACATTGCATCAATACCCCTACTGAAGTACGGGCTTGTCCTCAAGACCGAAAAGCAGAAATACATGTGTCAAATCGGTAAGATATTCCCAAGTAGCGAGAAGCATCAATATCTGTCCATTTCACTAACACACGAGCAACAACTTTGTTTCCTCTCTTCACAAGTTTGCTATCTAACACCGAGTTCTGGGAGGGGCAATAAGGACTAGATAGATGAAAAACGAGGAGGATGGTTGATGCTTGGTAGGGACTTCATGACACTTCTTCAATTGTGATACATGAAAGGTGTTGTGGATTTGAACATCAGCAGGAAGTAAGAGCCTATGATGCAACAGGGCCAATTCTTGCATCAATGGGATAAGGGCCAAAAATACTTAGCTGCCAACTTGTTGAATGGTCTAGTAGCAACAGAAATCTGTCTGTAGGGTTGTAGTTTGAGATACACCCAATCACCTACTTCAAAATTCCTATCGATCTGTGCTTATCGGCTAAGTCCTTCATCCTTTGTTGAGCTCTAAGAATGTGAAACTTTGGAAGGCAGATGATGGATTCCTAGCAACCAATGATCCGTCAACCATCTCATAAGAAGATTCACCAGCTAGGTAAGGGAGATGGAGAGGTGGTTTTTGACCATAAAGAACTTCATAAGGACTACATTTGATGGAAGTGTGATAAGTAGAGTTGTACCACCATTCAGCTAATGGTAAGAACTTGGACCAAGTATGAGGACTATCAGAACAGAAGCATCTCAGATAAGTCTCCAAAGTCCTATTGAGAACCTCGTTTGCCCATCCGTTTGAGGGTGGTAGGCAGTGGATCTTTGAAGTTGAACCCCCTTGTAAAGTAAATAACTCTTGCCAAAATTGATCGAGAAAAACAGGATCTCTATCACTTGTGATTGTAGTAAAGCCACCCATGGAGTTTGAAAACATTGTCAAGGAAGGACTGAGCAACTGTTTGAGCAAGTATAAGGGTGACTTAAGCTCATGAAGTGACCATATTTGCTTAACCTGTCCACCACCACCAAGATGACATCCTTACCATTAGATCTAGGTAACCCTTCAATAAAATCTAAACAAATATCCGTCCATACACCATCCGGAATAGGAAGAGGTTGCAACAACCCAGGATATGCAGAGGCATCATACTTATGTCTTTGACACACATCACACTTATTGATGAATTGTCGATATTCGTAGCCATAGATTTCCAATAGAACAATGATTGTAGTCTTTTCAAAGTAGAATCCATACCGGAGTGTCCACTTTGAGTAGTGGAATGCCACAAATCAATGATAGTAGTTCTCAAAAAGTGATCAACACCAACCACCAATCTACCCTTCCATCTCAACTGGTTATTACACCAAGTGAATGACTTAAAAGGCTGAGTCTGCAATCTAGCAATTAGGTTTTGCAAGGCAGGATCAGAAGTCCAAGTTTCCTTGATTTGATTATACAAGGAATCATGTGGAACTAACAATGAGATAACCAATAGTTCAGACTGTGTTTCGGATAAAGCATCTGCAGCTTTATTTTCTACGCACCTTTCTTGTACTCAATAGTAAAATCAAATGCCATTAATTTGGAGATGCCAGCTATTTGAAAATCAGTGTGGATGTGTTGCTCTGCAGCAGATGCTTTAAAGCTTTTTGATCAGTTTTAACAATAAATGGTTTACCCAACAAGTAGTGTGACCACTTAGTAACAGCAAAATGAGAGCTAATAGTTCTCTATCATAAACAGACATTGTGATGTCTAGGTGCTAGAGATTTGCTAATATAAGCTATAGGATGTCCTTGTTGCATTAAAACAGCTCCTATCCCTTTGCCACTAGCATCAGCCTCAACCAAGAATGGTTTGGATAAGTCGGCATTGCTAATACAGGAGCAGAAGTCAAGGCTTGTTTCAACCTTTCAAAAGCAGCAGTTGCATCAGGAGTCCATGTATAACCATCCTTCTTGAGTAGGTCATGTAATGGTCTGCATATAGCACCATGCCCTTGGATAAATCTCCTATAATAACCAGTAAGGCCTTAGAAACCCTCTAAGCTGTTTGATGTTATTTGGAATAGGCCATTGCTCAACTGCTATAATTTTTCTAAGATCAGTAGATACCCTTCTTTGCTGATAAAATGACCCAAATACTCCACCTTAGGCACTCCAAATGCACACTTAGACATCTTAGCATACAATTGGAACCTCTGCATCAGTTCAAAAACAGCCTTCACATGCTCAATATGATCAGTCATGCATTTGCTATATATCAGTATGTCATCAAAGAAAACTAGTACTGTCTTCCTTAACAATGGTCTGAAGACTGAATTCATGAGGTTTTGGAAAGAAGATGGGGCATTGGTTAAGCCAAAGGGCATAACCAGGAATTCATAATGCCCTTCATGTGTTTTAAAAGCTGTTTTATGGGTATCATTTTCAGACATCCTCAACTGGTGATAACCAGCTCTAAGATCAATCTTAGAAAACACCACTGCACCTCCCAATTCATCCAACAAGTCCTCAATAATAGGTATAGGTAACTTGTCCTTTATGGTCCATTGGTTCAATTCCCTGTAATCAACACAAAGTCTCCAGCTACCATCCTTCTTACCAACCAATACAACCGGAGATGCATAAGGACTTGTGCTATGCTGTATAACTCCCTGGTCAAGCATCTCTTGCACCAGCTTCTCTATGATGTCCTTCTTGACTCCAGGATATCTATAAGGCCTCTTGTTTACTGGATTTGCAGCTTCCACCAGTGGTATTCTATGATCAAAAGAACCTCTATGGGGTGGAAGAGTAGTAGGCAAGGCAAAAATGCTAGCATACTGATCAATCAAACCAGATAACTCAGGGGCAATTGACTCACTCTGAGCAGCATGAATATTATAACAATGACTTCCCTCTTCTTCACCAGATTGCAATGTCAACATAAAAAACTGAGTATCCCCTCCTTCAATTTTATTCATTGTCTTGGCATTAGTTGATTTTAATTGACTACTTGCTCCTCTCAAGACATGTTTCTTGCCTTGATACATAAACTCAATAGTTCTGTTCTTGAAGTCAAACAATATTCTACCCAGAGTATTTAACCATTGCACACCCAAAACAATATCTACATTGCCCGAAGGTAGCAATAAGAAATCAAAACTGAATGTAATACCTTGCAGAAACCACTGAAGATTTCTGCAAACTGAAGCTGTTTGCACTTTCCTTCCATCAGCAACACTAACTGATTGTGCCATGATGGTGCTTGCTTGACATCCTAACTTCTTGGCCATGTCTTGGTCAATGAAGTTATGTGTGCTTCCTGTGTCAATAAGGACTTGCAAGGGTCTCTTTTCATGATAACCAGTTACCCTTATGGTTTGGTATCCTGTTACACCAGTAAAAGCTTGTAATGATATGGTCATGAATTCATCTACTTCTTCAATAACCTCTGGTACTGATTCCTCCATTGCTTCATCAAGAACTGTATCTCCATCCACTACTTCTACCATATAAATTTGTCTATTGGAATTACACTTATGGCCTGGTATATATATTTCTCATCACAGAAAAAACAAAGACCTTTAGCCCTCTTTTCATCCATTTCTGTAGCAATCAACCTTCTACCAGGAATTCTATTAGGCCTTGTTTGTTATGGCTCAACTGGTTTTTTGAATGTTGAATATGGGATAGGTGATTTTTGGAAATTCTGGTGTTTGAATTGATTAGGAATGGGTAATATAGGGACTTGTGAGTGTCTGACTACAGGTTTTAAACCCCAACTCTTGGCTTAAGCTTCAAAACTTCTTCTTGCAACCTAGCAATCTTATAAGCCTGCATTAATGTCTTTGGTGACTGGATCTTAACAGCCCTATTCAATTCAGGTTTAAGCCCTCCCAAAAAGCAACTAATAGTGTTTTCAGTTGACAGATTCACCCTAGTTAACAACCTATCAAACTCAGCTTGGTACTCCTTCACACTACCAGTCTGAGTCAAACTCTTCATTGACTCCATATGATCCTCAAACTCCTCCCCAAATCTTTCATTTAAGGCTAAAACATATTCAGTCCAAGTAGGGTCTAAAACAGAATTTCTAGACCTTATATATGATCTATGCCAAGCAATAGCTTCTCCTTCTAAATGAATAGAAGTGACCTTAACTCTTTGATCAAATGGAACCTCATCCATGGCAAAGAATTGATCAACCTTATACAGCCAGGTTCTCAAGTCCTGACCTGAAAACTTAGGAAACTCTAGTCTAGAGTATCTGGTAAAGAAGTTACCATTGTGTGTATGCCCATTATGGTTCTCCTTAGTTCGAACTTCAGGCTGCACCTCCATTGGACAGTTTCTATCAACTGAGGAAGACTCAGCTCTTCCTATTTCTTGCTCCTTTCCCCTAGGGTTTATCTGATTAATGGTGGCCCTCAATTCACTCAATTCCTTATCAGCTTGCATATTGCGATTGTTCATACTAGCCATTCCCTCAATCAATTTCTGCAACTGATCTTGGATTTTTGACATCTGATCTTCCATTTCTTCTGGTGGTTTATCTTGATTCTTGCTTCTAGTCACAATTTCATTACTTCGAGTCATAATTCACTGCCGAGAATCGACAGCTCTGATACCAAATGATGCACAAAGTGCAATCAAATTCGAAAATAACAGATCTAGAAGTTGAGAACTTGAAGAACTGTAAGCTAAGTTCAGGGTTCAACCGAGATATTTAGCTAGAGAGAGAAATATTGAGAGAGATATATGAGAAAATGTATATTCATTGATGATTGATTGTATGAGTTACAAGGTATATATGAAGTGAATCTAATCAATTTACACAGCTGTCATCAATGACTATGCTAACCTCAGAATCGATTACGGACTTGTAACTAACTTTGGGACTTTAACTAACTTTTGAACAATACCAACTAACTTTGCCACAGTAGCTAACTAACTACCACAGCTAATAAAATGCTAATCCAGCTACTACATTTCATAACATTGCATCAATTTTCTTAATGAAAGATCATTTTGTGATATTTAAGAGTTTTTGTGCTGAAATACAAAATCAATTTGGTGTTTTCGCACTTTTCACTACGAAGGGATGGGATTATTTTTGGGGAAGCATCTAATTTAAGGTTGGAGACGGGAGGAGAGTATGTTTTTGGGGACATAGTTGGTGTGGGGACTTTTTACTAAAAGACAAATTCCAGAGTTTGTACAGAATATCCTGCCAAAGAGACATGTTAATTAAGCAAATTTAGGGGGACACAAGGCAGAATACCTTTTTGGGACTTGAGATTTAGAAAAGGATTACAAGATTGGAAGTGGTTGAGTTTCAAAGATTGCTAGCCTTACTTCATAGGCAAATCAATCCGGTTGTTAATTCTGACATCTGGAGGTGGGGGCTGGGAAATATAAGAATGTTCTCTGTGAAGTCCTTTTATGAGAAACTCTTGGTTAAGGAGGAGATGATTTTTCCATGTAATGCAATATGGATTCCAAGAGTGCCGAGGAAGGTGTGCGTCACTTGGCTAGCTACGAGAGGAGTGATCTTGACAGCACAAAATCTTATAAAGCGGAAGGTTGTCAGCATCAGTTGGTGTTACATCTGTAAGGAGACAAGCGAGGACGTGGATCATCTTATATTACACTGCGGACTAACCATAAGGCTATGGTGGGATATGTTAGGTGGGTTGGTACTCCTTAGGTAATGCCTAAAACCGTGAAAGATTTGACGTTCAGTTGTAGAGCAGAAGAAAGAAGAGAAAACGAAGGGCCTGGAACGTGTATCTACTTGCTTTAATGTGGGTAGTTTGGAGGAAGAGAAATATGAGAGCTTTTAAAGGTGTGGAGTCGAGTTTGTCTCAATTAAGGAGTAGTCTACGTTCCCTTATTTTCTTTTAGTGTGAAAAGAAAGTTCCTTGTATAAATGATTAGGTGGAGTTTGTAGAGAATCGTATCCTTGTGTAGATGCTTTACCTTTTGGTGTACCCCTTGTATACGGCCAATTTGGCCATGTTTATGAATGAAAATATATTTACTTGATCAAAAAAATATATATATACTTATCCTCCCAGTTTCAGCAGTTTATGACTCACCAAGGAATTATTTATCAGACATCTTGTCCATACACCCCTCAGCAGAATGAGCCCGCTGAGGTAGTAGAGTAGAAGAATAGGCACCTCATTGAGACCGCTCTGACTCTTTTCATCCAATCCCATGTTCCGTTGCGTGTTGGGGCGATGTAGTTCGCACGTTTTGATACTTAATTAATCGATGCCCTCATTTTCAATTCAGAATAAGACTCCTTATTCAGTTTTGTTTCCTCGGTCACCTTTATACTCTCTTCCTCCCTGTGTCTTTGGAGCACATGTTTTGTTCATAACTTAGCACCCGGAAAAGATAAATTAGCCGCTCATGCTCTGAAATGTGTGTTTCTTGATTATTCTCAGGTTCAAAAGGGGTATCATTGCTACTCACCTGATCTCCGGCGGCACCTTATGTCAGCCAATGATATTTTTTGAGTCTCGAGCTTACTTTATATCTTCTGATCATACTGATATCTCTGAGGTATTACATATACCGACTTTTGCAGGAATCTACAATTACCTCTACATCTCCAACCATAGTGCCACCACTCCTGACCTATCATCGCCATCCACGTCCAGCATCAGGTCCAGATGATCCACGTCTTGGGCCAGACCCTGTACCTACTACAAACTTTTCTCCTCCTTGTCAAACGATTGCACTACAAGAAAGTATACGGTCCACGCTTAATCCTAATGTCCACTATACCTTTGTAAGTTATTAAATGCATCTCTGTTCCACCCTAAGTCTACAGTGAAGCACTTTCTCATCCATGATGGCAATAGGCTATTATTGATGAGATGTCTGCTTTACATATGAGTGGTACTTGGGAGCTTGTTCCTCTTCCTTCAGGTAAATCTACTATTGGTTGTCGTTGGGTTTATGCAGTCAAAGTTGGTCCAGACGACCAAATTGATCGGCTTAAGGCACACCTTGTTCCAAGGGGTATACCTAGGCTTGGTTACGGTGATACTTTCTCTCCTGTGGCTAAAATAGCATAGGTTTGTCTTTTCTATCCATGGGTGTTGTTCGTCATTGGCTTCTTTATCAGTTGAACATTAAGATAGTTTTTCTCCATGATGACCTTCTCCATGATGACCTTGAGGATGAAGTTTATATGTAGCAAGCATCATGTTTTATTGCTCCGGGGAATCTAGTAGCCTTGTATATCAATTGCGACTCACATTACGGTCTAAAACTGTCTCCTCGGTTATGATTTGGGAAGTTCAGCATAGTAATTCAATAGTTTAGCATAACTCTTAGTGAAGCTGATCACTCTGTGTTTTCGATATGCTGCTCCAAATCTGTGTATTTATTTGGTGGTTTATGTTGACGCTATTGTTGTCACCAGCAATCATCAAGGTATCACTAATTTAAAGCAACGTCTCTTTCAACATTTCTGGACTAAAGATCTCAGCAGACTGAAGTATTTTCTAAGTATTGAGGGTAGTCAATCCTATCGGGTACTGTTATTTCACAACTAAATATGCGTTAGACATTCTTGATGAGACAAGAATGATGGAATATAGACCCATTGACACTCCTATGGATCCGAATGCTAAACTCCTGCAGGACAGAGGAAGCCATTTAGTGATCCTTGCAGATATAGGCAACTGGTTGGTAAGTTGAATTAGCTCATAGTGACTAGACCTGACCCTTTTTTACTACGAGTGTTGTAAGTCCGTTCATGGATTCTCCCTGTGATAGTCACTCGGATGCAGTTGTCCGCATTCTGCGATATATAAAGTCAGCTCCAGGCAAAGGACCACTCTTTGACGATCGAGGCCATGAGCAGATCGTTGGATATACAGACATTGATTAAGCAGGATCACCTTCAGATAGACTTTTACATCTGAATTTTATGTTTTAGTAGGAGGTAACTTGGAGTCCTAGAAGAATAAGAAACAAAATGTGGTTGCTCGATCTAAGGTAGCCTGAGGAAGAATTGGGGAAAGATGATTAGACAATAGATGGCGGATCTTCAGTTTGCCGATGGCATGACCCTAGCTAGGAGACCATAGAGGTCGAGGATCAGGGTAGACAGTTATTAAGTAGTCGAGCGATTTCACTCTTCCCACTGGTAGAGCATGGTTCTAGCCTCCTACTAGGCCTCTATCTAGTGGTAGAGCATGGTTCTAGCCTCCTAGTAGAAATCTTTCAGGACACCATTTCTTCCAAGCAAGCTTATACCCGCAAGTAGTGCTGGCAAAATGATCCCATATTTTGTCAACCAGCCCAGCCCGCCCATATTATAGTAGGTTGGATGAGTGATTTCTTAGATGGGAAAAATTTGGGCTTCAACCCATAGAAATATGGGTAATCATGGTAATATATGGGTAAAATATGGGTTAGCCTAATAAGTTATTTTCCACCTTTTGCTGAATCCAAACTCTTGATATCATTTATGAACAACCTCCAAAGATGAATTACTGTACTCGGAAATGAAAAACCAACCCAATTTAGCTTTATTGTGCAGCAACACATTTTGAAGAGAAAACATAGACCAATTTTTTTATTGAAATAATAAAGAAAATTTTGTAGGATATCTTAGTTGAAAATATTTATCAATAAAGCATATATAGCTGAGTGCTGACCATGTGAAAACTATTTTTTTTTTCCTCTAGACATTGTTAGTATTGTTTAGCATTTTTTAGAAAATATCTTTTTATTTTCTCTAAGTACAACTTTCTATAGATTAAGAATTTGTACTTTTGCTCTTTTTCCTTCTCTTCTTCTTCTTCTTCTTCTTATTATTATTATTATTATTATTATTGTTACTGTTATCATTATTTACATTGATCTAAGCTATTACCAACCGCTATTCCTCCTCATAAAGTGCAACACATAATCACTCAAATTTGAGCAAAGTCTTATGGGAAACCTAATTTACTTTCATTAACTGAAGTGTACACAGCTGTTGATTGACCAAGCTAATAGTTACCTCTCACAAGTTTAAATATTCTGAGCTTAAAAAGATGCCAAATAGAAAGATCCAAGTACCTTTATGTTGGGATTCATTTGCCACTTGTTATTGCGTAAATTTCATTTATATAGGAAAAGGTATAGGAAAAAATATTTCTGACTTTGAAGATAGAATAAAACTAAGCATATTCTACTTTCCTCATAAAAAAATGCTAAAGTAGAGTACCATTTACTCATTGAAATATGGGTTAACCTATTTTTTACCCAACCCATTTGTCCCCAAACCATTTTACCCATATGAAATATGGGTAGGTAGGATTATGGCCCATTTTATGTTGACCCATTTTCAACCCGCCCTAATTTGACCCAGCCACCCATTTGCCACCACTACCCGCAAGGATGTATAGAAAAAGGAACAGCCTTTGGTTAGCTAAGTCTATTTACTGTGCAGCTATGCTTCTTCAGTACGTTGTAGCGACTTAATGGCACCAAGATTATGCAGATTGCTGAGCTTCTATTCTAGTTGCATACAAAGTCCTCATTACATCCATTTCTCATAATCCAATCAACGAACCTCGATAGAGATGCAACCAAAAACTTCTTTAATCTTTTTAAGAATACTGAAATCCTATCAGAAAGCTAAGTGATAAATTACCTCAAGTTAATCACATTAACAAGATAAAGGTGTGTGTTGTGTTGAAGTAAAGCAAAACTCTCATCCGCCATCCCAGTATATGTGCAATGCCTAACAACATCCAATAGACCTATAAAGATTAATAACTCAATATTAGTAGGAGTAAAAGGCTAATTTTGTTTTCCTATCAACTAAAATTTTGGTAGTCCATCAGCACATACCAGGGTGACAATCATTATCAACCTCATTAACAAGCTCCTGGATGCTAGTGAGGTCTGCGGTTTCACTAGGATTCCTCCTTTGTCTGATAGAAGACCTGCAACATTGTTCTTTGCATGAAAAAATATGTTGCTAGCATGCATAACTAAACTATCGTATATACAGCTTAATTGAAATCTCATGTTTGTATGGTAATGTGCATGCCTATATACTTTACTCAATATTGCTAACTTCCAATGAACTATTAGTTGAGGGAAACCAAAGCAAGCCGACAAGATCTACAAGCCACAGAATCCTCCGTCAAGTTTTAAAACATGTATAGCTCCAGCCAGGAACCTTCACTGTAAAATAGTATTGGCAGTAACCAAGAAGTATCCACTTCAGCTTCTTCCACAATGGTGCCACCATATAGTGCAAAACGATAAAGATGATAGATGATTATATAATACCAGACCTCCCCAGTCATTTATCATTTACATGATGTTCTCCTTTCATGTTGTCTACTATCAAGAGAACATTTCGAGTGATAGCATCAAAGGAAAATCAACACTTGAAATCAAGGACCAGTCCTTGAAGCTCCCAGAAGACTAATGACAAGGTCACAAACAAGAAAACTTTAAGAGAAGCTCCAACGCCTTGAAGTGAAGATAAAAAATAAAAGAACAAAAAAAAAAAAATTGTACTGGGGGATGAGTTGAAGGCTTTAGAGGACTCCACAACCTATTGAACATATTTGAAGTCCAACTTGTGGAGTTAGAAGGGAGGACGACAAGAAACAGCATTTAACAGCTTGAAAGAGCCCCCTCACAAGTTGCACGGCCAGCCTAGTTGATGTGGGACAGTGAGCACAACCAACATAGCTTATTTTGATGTTTCTATATTTAGTTATTTTATTAGACTTGGTTAATAAGTGGGACATGTTTGGCACATGCCCTTTGAGTTATTTCAATTTTCGTTGGCTGATTTCACTATTTTAGACATGTGGACCTAATTTAGAAAGGCCTAGGGTCCTACGTCATAAGTAGCATCTAGAACGTGAGGGGCAGTAGATTACCATGTTTTTGAATGATTAAACGTTCTCCATGGTGAGAGTTAAGAAACCCTAGTGGCTCTTGAAGAACTCTACCGCTTATCCATTCAAGTGAGTGATCTTCCTTGAGGTAATCTAGATTCCTTCTTGTTTATTGATATCTTTGGTTCTCTTGTGGTATTCTATTGGAAGTTTTGGTGCTTGTATAAATAATATTCTCAATAGCTACTGAAATCAAGGTCTAGATCACTTATTTCCAAGTTCTTGTTTGTTTATTGGAGTTCTTTCATTCCAAACTTGTTCGTATGGATTTTAATTCCTTTCGTGAAGCTATTAACTTCCAAACTTGTTCTTTTGGATTTTAATTCGTTTCTTTCGTGTAGTTTTGGTTATTTTCTTCTTGTTCTCTACAATTGAGGGTTGCACGTTTCTTTCATTTTAATCTGGTGTTTGCCCTTCTAGTCCGTGCTTCTTGTTTAGTTGGCGTCCTCCTTATTTATTTCAACCTTATCCGTTGTGAATCTTCGTAATACTCTAGGTTCTTGTTCATCAATTCTTGTTATTGCTTGTTTATTTAATTCTTCACTGTTTGTCCTTCTTTGATGATGCAGATTGAGATTGAAGCTGCCACTGCAGAAGGAGCAGGTGGTTAATCGAGTTGTACACTGGGCTTGCGTAGTGGTACCTAGCCGTTAAGCTAGTTAAAAGACCAGTTGTTGAGAGTACAGTTTAGTCCTTTATGTTTTAGATAACAATTTATCTTATTTAATCATTAGACCCAGTAATTAACCTAGAGGTCCCTATCTCGTCTCTGTTAGAATTCTGCTATAGTACTGTACTAACCTTATCCATTAAAGGGCCTTGGTGGCGAGTCATCTAGGGTTAACAAGGGATATATATTGAAATGTTCTCATCTAATGTTGCTTATCAATGAAAATATACCCTAGCCATAATTAGCTAGTTTAGCTTAGCTTCTTCTTCCATTCTCTGTTTTTCTCAGTTACTGTTTTATTCATTCTGCAACAGTTGGTATCAGAGTACTTTCTTGATCTCTATGGGTATTAGCAATGGCTACTGCTATGAATGAGATTAAATCGAAGTTCGAGAGGATAATTGTGGAAATTGCAAATTCACTGTCAGACATGTAACATCCCGTAAATCCAGATTAGGTGTGGAGGTATTAAATGAGTATTAATGTGCCATTTTAAACATGTGAAGTACTATCGGGATGAGTATGGGTGGAAATAGTTGTTTTGGAATCAAGACAGATAGTGAGGTGCTTAAGATTCGATAGAACGGCTAAGTTTTTTCGATACGGAGCTTCGTGTTAGGAGTTATGCCCATTTTACCGAACATTGCCAGAATGGCCTAGCGCGCCAGGCCAATTTTCCAGAAAAACTCAAAATTTTGGCACCGTCGAAAAATACACTGTGCTCGATGCGGCCTGCGGCGCCCCACGTACCGCGCCAGGCCATTTTATGCCGAAGCAATTTTTCCCGAATTTTATAAAAGCTTAACTTCGTAAAACTTTTCCCATTTCATTCTAAACCGTTTTTTTGGAGAGAAAACACCCTAGGGCTTCCACAAAGTATCTAAGGTGAGTTCCTACTCAAATCCCATTGATTATTATATCAATCTAACAAAGATTAACACTAGAATCCTCATCTATTCCATAGATTATCGATTGAATCTTCGTCCCGGACAAAAGAACTCTAGAATCCGAATTCAAGAGACTTGAACGTCAAGAAGGTAAGACTTTCCTACTTCAATTGATTATAGTTTTAAATTGCTGATTATGGACTCTAAGTTCTTGAGAGATAAGTTAACGGGTTAGATAGTAAGAAACGTATGAACTATTGTGTGGTTTGGATTGTTGACTTAGGGTTGTTGTAATCATATGGGTGATGAAGAATGATGATACTTGTAGCATTATGAGATTGTGGAATCATCTTGAAGCAAGATGATGGGTTGTTGGGTGTGGAAACACCTTTAATGAAGGCTGTGAAGCTTTATGCCCACCAAGTGTTTGATAAAATGCTTAGATGACCAAAACATGAGGATTCTTACTAATATTGAATCCCTTTGCTGTATATACTGCTATATAATATCATTGAAAGAGGTGACGAACGTTGTGATACGCTTAAAAGGCCGGAGTTAAGGTATGTGAGGCTAACTCTCTACGTTTGGGAATGTTAATGATTCTCCCTATGCCACGTTCTTTTACAACGTTACTAATTGCCTCAGAAATATAGTTAAGCTTAGTTCCTTAAATAGTTGCAGAACTTCTATTCTCTAGTTTCGTAATTCGTTCATGACTTTCATTCTGAACGTTGTGAGCTCAATATGTAATCAATATAGACTTGTGTTTGATACCCATGAGTCTCAGTCTAGAATACCCAGCATGTTTATAAATGGTTAAAGCTTCAGCATGATTCTCAGTTCTTTTATATAAATTGCTTAATGTTGAACACTTGTGTTTTGGACCTAAGGCCATAGTATGTATACGTATACTTGGGCCTGAGGCCACAAACTTGTGCACTTATATTGGGCCTGAGGCCACAGATTATGTTTTCGGTAAGCAGGTGATTCTCCATTCACAACAGTAAGTATTCTTCTCGTTACTTCTTTTGTTCACTTCAATTATCAAATTAGTTTTAGTTTCAGTACTTACAGTTCTTTCTTTCAGTTGCTTTATATACTAGTGCAATTCAAATGTACTGATGTCCCTTTTTGCCCAGGGCCTGCATCTGGGGATGCAGGTAACGATTTACAGGTTGACGATTCTGCTTGCTGGGATATCTCGTATCAGCTATTCTTTGAGCCCCAATCTTTCGGGGGCATTATCCCTCTTTTCAGTCTTTATAGTATTTCAGTTAGCAAGGTATGCAGAGGGCCTTGTCCTGGTAAACAGTTAGCATTTTCAGCATTCTTTAGAGGCTTCATAGACTATAGTTGCAGTCAGTCAGTTGTTTAGTAGGCTTTTGTGTTAGCCTTGTCAGCTACTTATTCAGACTTTTAGGCTTATTCAGTATTTCGGCTTTTATGATATTTCAGTCAGACTTTTAGTAGATCAACATGTGTTAGTGTTATTTCCGCATTCAGAATGTTTTGGTATCACATATTGATTCAGCCAGCCAGTTGGTTCGCTCGGTCACATGCAGTCAGGAACTGAGTGCCGTGTTACGCCCAAGCCATGGTTCGGGGCGTGACAGATTCGGCTGGAAAATTAGCATGAAAAAGCATTTGCTGTCTTTGAAAGAATCCATTGATGAGGTGAGAAAGGATGATCGAGGGAAGGACATTGAAGGACCTCAAAGTGGTGGAGACATTTACACTCCTGATCATCCAATGGCTTGGTTACCTAATGTTCATGTCCTGGTATTCCCCAGTATTCCCCAGCAGGATACCCAATGGGTGTAAGTTCTAAGCCTCCATTTTCAGTTCCAATGAATATTGCTCCACCAAATGTTCACATCTCGTATGCAGCTCTTGGGCAGACACGAACAGGGGTACAAGGAGTGGGAATTGGAGATTGTATTACAAGGCACTAAACAAGATGATCATCAAAGAAAAGTTCCAAATTCCCATTATTGAGGGACTGTTGGATGAGTTGGGTGGATCACAGATATACACCAAGTTGGATCTGAGATCAGGACATCACCAAATGAGAATGGCCAAGAAAGATATACAAAAAACTGCTTTTCCGGCCACTATGAATATCTAGTTACGCTCTTTGACCTCACCAATGCCCCATCAAATTTCCAAGGCCTTATGAAGCGTGTGTTTGACGATCATCTTAGGAAGTTCATCCTAGTTGTCTCTAATGATACTCTAGTGTATAGCAGGAGTTTGGAGGAGCATTTACAGCGTCTGAGGATAACATTTAACTTGTTATTCCAACACAGGGTACTTGTTAGGAAGACTAAATGCTCTTTTGGTGCTGCAAGGATTGAATATATAGGACACCTAATCTCTGCAGAAGGGGCAGCTACAAATCCCCAGAAGATAGCAGTTGTGCAGGACTGACCAATTCCTAGAAGTGTGAAAGAATTAAAGAGATTGTTGGGTTAGCAAGATATTACAGAAGATTCATTAGGAGATGTGGAATAATAAGTAAGCCCCTCACAGATTTATTGAAGAAAAAGGCTTCCTTTGGTGTGAAAAGACAACAACTTTCAACCAACTCAAGAGGGCCCTGATCACTGCACCAGTGCTAAGCTTGCCAAATAGTTCACATCAATTTGTGGTGGAGACTAATGTTTCTGACATTAGGACTGGGGCAGTGTTAATGCAGGAGGGTCATCCCTTAGCCTATCTTAGGGAGGGATTATCACTAAGACACCAAAGTTTATCTCTGTATGACAAAGAGTTGTTAGCATTGGTGTTAGCAGTGACTAAATGGTCACAGTATCTGCTGGGAAGACACTTTATGGTAAGAACAGACCAAAAGGCTCTCAGGTTTCAATTAGAGCAGGAATTGCACACAGGAACATAGATGAAGTGGATAGCCAAGCTCATGCAATTTGATTTTCAGAATGGGTATAAGAAAGAAAGGGAACACAAAGCAGCTGCTCTTTATCTAGATTGTCAAATGCTGATTTGTTTTTATGTCTGTTGTACCTGCAGGTTCCATAATTCTTCAGAGGATCAAGGGGAGTTGGGAAACAGATACAGAATTAGTGGAACTCATCAGGAGAATCCAAGATGAGGACAAAGACTTGAAGGGATTGACATACATCAACCACCAACTCAGGATTTATGGCAGGTTGGTAGTTGGTAATGATGGACAACTCAGGCTAGACATCTTGCAGTTGTGGCATAACAGTCTTAATGGGGGTCATTCAGGTATGGAGAACACATATAGAAAGGTTTCAATCTTTTTTATTGAAAGGTGAGGATGATATAAACAGTTATGTCAGAAACTGTTCAGTTTGTCAAAGAAGAAAGTATGATGTTGCAGCCTCACCCGGATTACTTCAACCATAATACAGTATGGACTTCATTGCTGGCTTACCCAAGTCAAAAGGGAAGACTACCATTCTAGTGATAGTAGACAGGCTGACTACGAGTGGGCATTTCGTAGCCATCAGTCATCACTATATAGTTGCCTCTGTGGCACAAGTTTTCCTTGACCAGATCTTTAAGCTTCATGGTATAACTCAAAACATTGTTAGTGACAGGGACCCTGTCTTTCTCAACAAATTCTGGCAAGAACTCTTCTCGGTGCATGGAGCTACATTAAGCACTTCTACAGCCCACCACCCACACTATGATGGACAAACTGAAGTTCTAACTAGAACCTTGGAAACATAGCTGAGGTTTTACCATTCAGATAGCCAATCTGACTGGTCCTAGTACCTTCCCTTGGCAGAACCGTGGTATAATACCACTTTCCGTTCTCCTATACAGACTACACCCTATGAAACCCTGTATTGTCAACCTCCACAGATCCATCTCTCTTATATGGCTGGAGATGCTGCTGGTGAAGAAGTGAACAGGAGCATGATTGCAAGGGAATTCGAATCCCAAGTTCTCAAGTTTCATCTATAAAGGGCTCAGCAGAGGATGCAATCTCTGGCCAACAAGAGCAGGAGTGACAGATAGATGCAACTAGGAGATTGGGTTTATCTCAAAATACAGCCATACAGGCAAATCACTTTATCTAATCAGACTTTCTCTAAGTTGTCGGCCAAGTTCTATGGCCCCTATTACACAATTCAGAAGGTCGGACCAGTGGCATACAAATTACTATTGCCCACTCAAGTTGCAATCCACCCACATTCCATGTCTCTCAATTGAAGCTATGTCATGAAATGTCAATTAATATCACTCACCCATGGTGGTTGACCTGGCAAGTCCATACTGTGGAGTCCCAAGCTGTATTAGAGAGGAAGATGATTAAAAAGGGGAATAAGGTTGCCTCTAAGCTTCTCATACAGCGGAAGGAACGACTAAAGAACAAGCTACTTGGGAAGATTATCATGTGATTAAAACCAGGTTTCCCACATTCTTCCTTGGGGACAAGGAAGGTTTTACAGGAAGGGAAATGATGCAGATCGTGAGGAGTTGAAACTGAAAGAGCAGGTACTTAGTCGAGTTGTACACTGGGCTTGCGTAGTGGTACCAAGCCGTTAAGTTAGTTATAAGACAAGTTGTTGAGAGTTATAGCTTAGTCCTTTATGTTTTAAATTACAATTTATCTTATTACACATTAGACCCAGTAATTAACCTAGAGGTACCTGTCTCGTCCTTGTCAGAATTCTGTTATAGTCCTGTACTAACCTATCTATTAGAGGACCATAGTGGTGAGTCATCTAGGGTTCACAAGGGATATATATTGTAATGCTCACATCTGATGTTGCTTTATATCAACGAAAATATACCCTAGCCATAATAAGCTAGTTTAGCTTAGCTTCTTCCATTCTCTGTTTTTCTCAGTTACAGTTTTATTCATTCTGCAATGTTTGATGCCCAATTCTTTTTTTTTTTTTTTGATAACCGTGGTGTCCGGGCCAGCTTGCACTCACCTCAATTAATTTCACAGGATACCTGTCCACCAAGGCTAGAACAGATGGGAAGAAATCACCTAGTGTTTTGTCTCTGGTGGGAAGTGAACCTGAGACCTCATGGTGCTCAACCCACTTCATTGGCTACTAGGCCACACCCTTGGTGCTGATGCCCAACGCCATCACCAAGCTACTGTTCATACAACCGACACCACTTTGTCAGAGATTTGTAGCTTAAGAGCCCGTTTGGATTGGCTTATAAGTTGCTTATAAACTGTTTTCAGCTTTTTTGAGTGTTTGGCTGGCCAGCTTAAAGTCATTTTGTGCATAAAATAAGCCCAAAAAAATAATTGGATCCGTTTGGCTTAGCTTATCTAAAGCAGCTTATAAGCTGAAAACAACTTATAAGCCAAAAAAAAATAAGTTAGTCTACCCCAACTTATTTTTTTGGCTTATAAGCTGCTTATTTTAAGCCCATCCAAACAGGCTCTAAATCACTTAATTAAGGTCCATTTCCTTCCTTCTCAGTAGATAATTGAATTATCCATCCTTAGACACTCCATCTCACTGCCTCCACCACTTTATTAGTGTAGTAAGTGGCATATGCAGGATATTGTGCAAAGGGGTTTGGCAGAGATTGAGGTAGATCGTGGAGACAACCAACATCAGGATCCCAACAAACACAAAAAGTGGGTTTTCCCTGCTCTATTTTCTCTTTTCTTTGTTTCTAATGGAACCTCAAAGCAACAGTGTTTTGATATTGCACTTTTACCTTTTTAAACAGTTGGTCAAAAATACACCACTTTGTTAAAAAGCGTAATTTACCAATTTTAAACTTCTTCGTTAAAAACAAGATTACAAGTTAAATTTTATCTAGTTAAATGTTAAATTTTATCTAGTTAAATGTACATATACTGTAAATCCATAGTTGCTTTAACAAACAACTACGTTTAAGAATTCCTTTTTTTTTTTAATAAGGTAAAGTTTTATTAACAAAAGTACCAAGCTGGTAAAGAAGATACACCAGAAGCAGAAAATGTTAAAAAATTCATGCTTTAACAGACAACTATGTTTAAAAACACTATGTCTGCATTCTATAATTAAAAAAAGTACAAAAGGCTTCCCATTTTGTGAAGCAATCTTTGCAATAGCATAAGAAATTTCACGATAACATTTAATGAAAAGAAATTAAGATGTTAAGTTGTTCACATCATTAAAGACTAATTTTGATTCAACATCTCTAGGTTCCTCGTCAGACACCGCAATTACGATCAACTATTTATCCCAAAAAGTTGACTCGACAGTTTAACTTGAAAATTATCCATTAACAGGATAATAAGGTGTACTTTGCCAAGGACAATAATTTCAGCATAGTCAGGAAATATACAAGTGGTTATGGATCTACTTGAGTTTTCTTTTGGTCAATTTGATGATTTTGCAGTAATGGTCACCTTTGGCAGCTGCAAAAGAAAATAACTTTTTTTGGACTTTGGGCCATTGGAGAATACAAAGACCATTTACCAGAAGAGTTTTGTTTGAAACTATAGGGTAAGCTGGCTATGGTCTTTTTGTTTAAGTTAAAAACCACAGGTCAAGCCTTCTAGGTTTCAAGCATGGAACCTTAACAATTTAGCAAACGTTATGTGAAACTCCTTCATCAAAGTACTGTAGTATTTTCTCGTGTCAAACGGGTTGCCCCTTATAGATGTGCGTCGTTTATATAATACTTAACAATACATATAACAAAATAGGAAAAATAATTGGCTAAGGGACAAAGATTTGGACAACGTCTCCTTTCCCTGAGTGTAGCACTACTAAAAAGAAAAGCTAACAATAGACTCAAATCCAATTTTGAGTTTCTAAATTAACCATCAGTGCAAATGCATGAAGCATAATATTTACATACCAATATTCTAACAGAAACTGAAGGATGGGCGAGCAACCTCTCATGTTATAGAAATCTAAAATCGTTTAACAATTAGAAATATGTGCACGAAAAGATGAGACCCACCTCACAGAGCTCAAGCAAGAACCTCTTTCTGAATTACTAGGAGGCTTCATTTGCATGTAAGCGTGCAACCTTCCAGAAGGGTCCAAAGTATCTGTTCGTACCATCTTACGTGGCACTTTTTGCGACTTTATCCCTTAATAAAAAAGAAACATAATGGATATTAAAGAGACAGAATCTGCAAATTATCAGATTCTAAAAGAATTAGATAATTATTTCAAGCAAGGGAAAGTCAGTAAATGTAAGCGACATACCAGAAGGAGACGGATCTTTAGTGGAATCTTTAATTGTGGCCATTGGACTGGATGAAGAGAATTCAATGGTCTGTCTCACATATGAAATATGGTGGATAATTAGGAATAGTGAACAAGCTAGATCGCATACCAGTAGGCTGGCAAGGAAGCATGATAACCGTAGTGAACACTCCAGGACAAAAGTTCAGGTCAAACATACAACTTCATTTTGGCTACAATTCAAATTTCACCAATACAGTTGGATTTTCACATCCTAATCTTATGGATCTGCACTTAAGACTGCAGAAGGAAGAAGTTCATTTGGCAAAGAACCTAAAGGACTGAAAGTATGCACATTTGGATTTGGAAAAGACAACATTAGGGAAGCAAAATGAAAACAACAAGTACAATAACTTCCTGATTGTTACATAGATGTTTTGGCAAAGTAAATCTCCAATCATCATCCTCTTCTTTTTTTGATTGGTAAATGTAATTCATCAATATGCTTTTTTATTACATAGGGGTAGGGGAAGGGGAAATGGGGGAGGGGATTACAACGTGGGGTTCGAACCCTCACCAACAAGGTGAAAATTCAGGTAGTCAACCAACTGAGCTACTAGATCCCTACATAATTCATCAATATGCAGCAGCAAGTGCTGTAAAATATTTACAAGGGAGGTTCATTACAGATTGTGTAATGAACTTAAAAAATCAACCTTGTTATCTATGTTTCAATAGCCACGACGCAAAAAAAAAAAAAAAAAAAAACATTTGTACTTAATGCTAATTACACATTCAGTTTGCTTTCAAAAATTGTTGCATTCCTTTCTCTCCAAAAACTTCACCATATTACTGATGGAATGGTGTTCCTAGTCTTCCTCTTTGTCTTTCCTAAAACTTTTTAAGTGCCAGCATTATAGTAACTCCCGGTATGTTAGGAAAGAAACTCCAGATTTGTGAGGTGAAAGAGCAACGAAGAAATAGGTGATTGACTTCTTCGATTTACTTCAGGCAGAGGCAGCATCTACTGCACTATTGATTCCCTTTTCTGAAGGTTCTCGTGCGTAAGACAGGCTTCTTTCACCAATAAAACACTCAGCTTTCAGTGGTGCTATGTTTCTCCAAATGCATTTCCAGGGAATATTTCAGCAACAATGGGCCTCTGCTGCGTAGCATGATTTGACAGTAAACCTTCCTTTAGGGTCAAACTTCAACCATCGAGAATCATTGCGGGAAGAAGGGAAGGGGTCTTGTGAAGGAAATTATAGTGAACATAAACAGTCCACTTTCCAGCTCATTGATGTTGCACCTGAATATGATATTCCAGCCTTGATTAGTCTAATAACCTGAGCGCATCAGAATTTTGTGCCAGATTGAATAAGTTTGGGTACAGATCCATTAGGGTTGACTGTCCAGACCAGGTATCAAGCCAGAACCTTATTTTCTTGCCATCTCCAATTACTATTGAGGTCTTGGTGAAAAGAAACCCAATGGGCACTTATATGTCTCCAGACCATAAGTGTAAGAAGTATATATACCAGAGTTTGCAAACTTATACTTTGAGCCCTAAAATCCTTGATACCCATGTCCCCCTGCCTTTTTATCAGTAGAGGCCATTCCCCACATTACCAGATTGAAGGTCTTGCTTTCTCTATTCCACATTACCTCTTCGACTGATACTACAAGTTATTCTCCATGCCTTATATATTACAGGCCCATCCAACAAAGATTCAAAATTTGAAATTTTGTCTAAGGACCCATGTGGTCTCTGCGTGCCATGCCCTTTTAACTGTAAACCCTTCAAGTCCATTGGATTGACCAGTTAAAAACGAGCTTGCAAGGGAGTTTATCCCCATTTTGCCAGACTATAGAATTTTCGGCCAAATAGGAATCCACAAAATGGAGTCTCTAAACTCGAACTTGATCTCCCTGGAATCAGAATGAGGCTCAGCTTTCAGACAAAATCTAACCCAAATCAAGTTTCTGTATCTCTTGTATTAGTGGGTGCAGTAGGGCCAGTAGATAATACTACTGCAAACTAGTTTTTGGGAATCCTTGATAATGTATCTCACATGCTCCTGTACGCACAGATCTTGTGGAGATGATGTTTCTCACAGACAGGATGAAGTTTTCAGTGTGCTGCTTTACAATGTTTTAACTTTCAGGGGCCCCAGGAAAGCAAGTCTATTGCAATTCAAACTGTCCAACTTGGCATGTTCACGTTAGATACATTAGAGGGAAAATATCATAGAGTATCATAGTTAGTGTAATCTATGATCTGAGGAGATCAGTATTAACAACTGAATCTCCTACACATTTAGTTCCTTGCAACTTGAAACAACTGACCAGGAGCACTATCCTAGCATGACCAGACGAAGGTTTATATGCTTTCAGGGAACATGACAAACAGTATTGAAATCCAAAAGCAGGTTTAAAATGCATAAAGGCGAAAACAGATCTGATTCAAACAATTCAAACAAGATGCATTATATGCTAAATTTTGCGTATTTCTTTTAAGGTAGTGAATATAAGTCAACTGCAAGTATATTAGTCGAATCGACAAGCTAAAATGCTAATTAAAGAACCTCCTGACATTCTAGTACTGGAAACTCTGAACTGTTTGGGTTACTAGTTACTCACGCAAGTGCAAGACAAGTAATCTTGATATGAAAGTTTAACCACCCATGACAAGAAAATGAATGTAAATGATTAGTAGAAAAGAGTTGTCCATTATCACGTAAACATTTTTCTAGAAATAAGAACTCAAGCATAAAAACTTTACAGCTAAAAACATGTGAGCATTTAAGGAGATGAATATATGTAGTCCAATAATAAGTTGGAGAATGTTACACATGTAATCTTGAATAAACTCTTGTCCTATTCTACGTGTATTTCAGAAGTTGCATATAATAAATATAAGTCAAATTGGCTTATCAAAAACAAAAAGGAGATGGAGTCAAATTGTTGAGAACTGCTGTTTTTTATGTGTATAAATATAACATGTTTACATATCTTTAAGCAACTGTCAGGTAGGTGGTCCTTACCTGTTCCTGGAATGTCCTTGACTCATTGCAGCTTCTCAATTTTGACTCTACTACAGACTGGATCTTCTCAATGACGAACTCTTGATTCAGAAGGCTTACCTGCATATCAATAAATGATTTTCAAGAGTTGAACCATTAAACAATTATCCAATTCTTTCTCTTACAAAGCTAATTCTAATCTGTTACCTTTCTCAAAAGAATTGCTAATCTATTATCTATCAATCTATTATTCTTATTAATTATAAAATTAGGAAGCCCCTAAGTCCAAAGTTGAATTGCCATAATGCCTGTCAAAAGGCAAACGACTTTTCTACCCTTAAATCAAACACTACTACTACAATATTTTACAAAAATATAACGATACATTTAAGTAAATAATATCAGATTTGATATTGTACAATGAATCAACCACAATTTGCCTGTTAAATATGTCAAATATAATGTTCAATGTTTTTGGTATTCTTAAGGGAACCGTGGTGTTCTTTGTATTTCTAACTAGAGTAAATTCATGGAATATTTATTTTTTCCATATTCCAAATGGAAATACGAAAGGTTATGTTTGATAGCTGTACCATTTTATAACAACCTAATGCCACAAATTCTTGGACACCAATATACCATGAATGTTTGGGCTACACTAAAAATTCTGAAAATTTAGTGAGGAATCACAAGGCAGTGATGATGATTTCAACACAGAACAAAGATATATGTGGTAGTAATCTTAAAAATTCAAACAAAAGTTGATTTCATCAAAGGAAGAAATTGAGACAAGCAAGTTTAAAGAACCAAAAGTTGAGCTCTTTGTCTCCACCTGACCGGACTTGAACTCAAACCCTATCAGATATCATCATTCTTTGTCGGGCAATTTCCTATGTGTTTTTAGTTTTCCATGGGTTCTGTTTTTCTCCTCTTCTTTTTATTTTACTTAAAATTCTTTGGGCCCCTATAGTGTGTTTCTCTATTTTATTTTACAACTTAAACTTGCTGACTAAATCAATGTTGTTTCCTTATGATCATAGCTTCTACAAGTGAGTTTTCATCTGAGGGTTATTTCTTGGACCTTCTGTGTGATTTTTTCATGTTGACATGACCATTAGGCGTTTCTATTTTTAAATCTTTCGACAACAACAATAACAAGTATGCCATAATCTTGAACAAGTTGGGGTCGGCTATATGAATCGTCTGACCATGTTACTTCATTTAAACTCATCTCAAGCCAATATTATACAAAATTAGCCTGGCCATTTTAACCTTTCTAATTCTAAAAGATTCTGACTCTTTTATGACTTTGCATTTTCTGCATGAAACCAAGTAGAGAGTTGTCAGAATTAAAAAAATGAAAAGACACATAAAAAGTTTATCTCGCCATCCCCACAGGTATATTATAAATTCCTTGGGCCTAGAAATGGAGGTTACAACATTTTCTTCCAGAAGGAGTTTTCTTTGTGAATGTAGATGAACCAAGTAAATTACTTGAAATATGAGAGTTCTCACATCAAGTAACCAATTTTGTTCATGAAAACAATAAGGAACGACTAAAGATCTAAAGTGAGTGCAATAGAAAAAAGAGGCAGAATGAGGAAATGGCCGTAATGAAAATGCCAAATGTGGAAGCAATTCATTCTTCGTTTGCAGCATGAGTACCATTCCCTTAAAATGGGAAAAGACATGCAAAACCTGTATGTATTGAATCTCAGGTTCAAGATAATGGCTTTCGTTGTAGTATGTAGCTTCACTTTTGAAGATTATGTTGGTAATACATTCATGCATTGGATTTTGGATTTCATATGTAGACTATTTAAGAATAGAATAGCAACACAAAGGATAATATTTATGTGATGCACTTCTCTTTAACTTTGGAATAACAACAAGAATATACAAATTTTACTTATACATGCACATCATGAACGTACAGGTTACATGTCGCATATTACTGCTTTAAACTACAACCACCAAAACAATAGAAAGGTCCACAATAGTGTTATGTGGAGGATTATTACATTAATTTGTGGTAGACATGCATGTAGAGGCAAAAACAAGGAGACTTGAATATTTTATGAAAGATAAATGACGTTTCAGAAGGGAAATATATAACGGTATAGAGATATATAGTGTCACGAGAGAATATTGAGGAGATGTAGTAGGTCAAGAATAACCATTCCCTGCATATTCATTAGACGTCTAGAGGATATGTGATGAAAAACTGACCTTTTTACACTTTTATTTTTATTAGTTAACTAAAAGCAATTGCTTAGAATATGCTACAAATCTTCCTTTAAAATCTTGATTTATACCTTACACATGTTTTTAATAATATTTTTGTAATTAAAAAGATCTTTTACTGTTAACATGGGATATACATGCAAGGCACGTACCAAAAACCAGTTTTATAAAAAGTACGAATAACCAAAGCAAACATACATTGAAAATCTTTATGTTAGCAAGAGGGCGCTAATTTATAGGTTCCACGAACATGAGGGTTGCTAGAAAAGAATGCCCACAAATAACCTATGAATTATTAGCACAAACTGGCTGCATCAGACCCTCACTAGCTATCCACAAGAAGCACAAGAGAAGACTCATCGAGTTCTCGATCAATACAGTCAAACTTTTGGCATTGTTTCCATAAAAAAAACAAATCAGCAATCTCATGGTCAAACCATAAAAAGAGAGTTTTGCAAGTGGAGGTTAAGTGTCCAAAGATCCACTCAAAGAACAGTATGCAATTCTCCTTTCTACAAGTAACCGTTTTAATTCTAACCATACAATACCGCCTGTTAGGATAGAGATTCATGAAAGTTTTAAGGTACCTCTCTCTTTGTTGGGTGTATATTCACATCAACATGCTCAGGTGGCAAAATGATTGACATGTATATGAAAGGTTTTGATGCTTTAGGCAATGTTGCAGTATAGACTATTTCAATTGCCCTCTTCAAAGCACCACAATCAACGAGTCTATCTGGAAAAGAAAGAAAAGGAACAATTGCCAAATCAAGACAGTAAATTAATTGATGCTAATGAAGTTCTACTTTTAGGAAACTGGTTGAAAGCATCAGAGCATCGAAGTCAGTTAATAAATATGGGAGTGACCAAGGAGAACAAAAGTTCTAAACGTTTTTTTTTTTTTTTAGAAGCTCTACATGTATACGAAAACGAAAATGCCAAGGTTGATCGCAGCAGTTGTCAGCAGATCATAAAGTTGAAAAGATCTTAAAGGAAGCATAAGGTGCAATGTCCAAGTCCAGTATACCATAACTCAACATTTGAGATTGGACAAAGAATACATGCAAATTTAATTGGCCAATATATGATAGTTATATATCTGTAGCGGATAGTTGATCCAGATTCAACTAACAAGTAAAGCTGTGTTTATTAAGGCTGCAATAGACATAACATCAACAAACCTTCAGTCTCGGTTGACCACACTACTACATACCATTTATGAAAAGCACCATGGTTATCTTCTTTGCAATATAATTAGAGTTGGAGATGAAACCATTCATCCTAAAAACTGAATTTGATGGACCAGTATCAGAAACTTCGATTTTTATCAGATTTCGAGCAACTGAAACTCCATAAACAGATCTAATTGCATCAAGCCTTGAAGAAGTAGCGAGAGTGTGAACATCTGCTCTACCAGCTCCATGCTGTGTACAAAGAAATTCTAAAGTGATGTATTTCTAAACATATGCTTGAACACGAGAGAGTAAGTGCTAAAAGCAATAAAGGAACATAATTTTGCCATACAACTAACCTTTCTACAAGAGAAGCTCACATGTGTGTGATGAACTGCAAACCTACTAATAAGGTCGACAATTTTTGGATAGTCATCGGCAGAATTCTGAAGGGTTTTCCTTCGCGCAGCCATGTTATAAAACAAATTTTCAATCTGAGGCGAAAAAAATAACCAAGCGTAAGTTCTTGTAGCAATTATTATCGCTTCACACATAAACAGAGAAAATATTGGTGAACTTCCCAATTAAGCACACTTCAATAAGTGGAACTCAGTTCATTGAAAAATAAAGACTATTACTCGAAATTGAAGCCACTTTCGAGCTAGGTCTTATATACCATTTTAACAAAAAAGAAAAAAACACTTCTGTTGCCTTCAATGTTTCCACAGTCCCAGTGTCCGTCAAATTATATATGAGGACTTAAAGATGAAGAGTAAAACATGAGCATAAATACAAGGAAACAAGATGTCGCACTCATACCATCATCTGGGTACCCTTGACAGCCGCACAAGCTTTTGGCTCATCCTCCATCAAACCATCTCTATATGTTGCCCTGGAAGATCCCAAGAAAAAAATATTAAATCAAAATTGTAAAAGACCAATTTACTTTCTCTAAATCATATAATGACTATTTAGATAAAAATGAAGATGAAGCAAAGGCAGATGCATAATTTAAGCTTGTTGGTTTCAATCTTTAAGGTTCTTAGCAGTGAACTTATTGTACTTTTGATTTATGGGTCCAAAATATATATATTATTTAGTGGCTTTTCCCATATATATCCATGTTCCATGTCGACAATAGCTAATAAGCTACATCCGCCACTGACATGAAGAAACCTAAAAGAAAACAACCAAAGTCTGCTAGGGAATAACTCTCAAAATTCCAAGGCACACTAACTTGCTGCCAAAGAACATTACCGGGAAAAAATACTTTGACATAGAAAGATGTAATTACTGAAAGCACCACCTACATACAAACTAAAATCCAGGGGAAAGCATATGAAATGAAAATGTTTATCATGCATGATTTAATTCCCCAACAACATATATTCCAGTGAGCTATTTCATTTCCTCCAATGAAAAAACAATATATCACCTGTATCCATGCAACTGGCCCATGGTAATGGTGGTGACAGTGACATGACCCACATAGGTCATGCTAGCCAATGCTTCTCCTCTAAATCCCATCGACCTAATCGACTGCAAATCTTCAAATTTACTCAGCTTCGACGTCGTATGCCTCTCGCATAAAATTGGCAAATCCTCGTACTATAAACATATCAAAACATAAAAAAGAATCAGGATAAAATCTTTCAGTGGAGAAGCATAGGAGTCGAAATATATAGCAGTGTTTATCCTAGCATAAAAGTGCAACAAATTTGAATATTACTTAAGATAACATCAGTACTTCTGTTGTCCCAAAATATACGGCAATTTCAGTAACATATTAAAATGTACTCCATGTGTCCCAATTTATGTGACACTTTCTCTTACCGAGATTCAACTTGACTCATCTTCGAAGTTAATTTGGATTAGATCAAAACAATATTTTAAAATTAGAAAAAAATTACTCCCTCCGTCCCAATTTATATGACACTATTTCCTTTTTAGTCCGTCACAAAAGAATGACACCTTTCTATATTTAGTAACAATTCAACTTTAAATTTACCTTTTTACCTTTAATGGAATGATTTCTAGCCGGAAAAATTTCTATGGTTTGTTTTAGACCACAAGTTTTAAAAATCTTCCTTTATTTCTTAATCTTGGTGCCCAATCAAACACCCTCGTGTAAAATGGGACAGGGGAATATATGAAAAGTACCATAAGATGCAATTTTCTCATGTCAATATGATAAAACAATACATTAATGTTCACATAGTTTGAATCTCGATAAGAGGGAGTATTTTTTTGGCCATTAGTTACAACTTATGTGTACAGTTTGCCAATATTCAAAACTCAATTTAAGAGAATAATATCAGTTCCAATTTTAACTCCAAACGTTAGTAAAATAGAGTGTTTAGAATGAGAAGCGTACACGGATGCCATGACCATCATCGGAAACTTGGATAAGTTTAAGACCACCATCCTTAACAACAACCGAAATAGATGTGGAATTAGCATCCAAGCTGTTCTCAATTAGCTCTTTCACAGCAGATACTGGCCGTTGGATTACTTCCCCAGCCGCGATTCTGTTCACCACTGATTCATCCAACCGTTGAATCTTAGGTGGCTCCTTCACTGGAATAATGGTTTCATCTTCCATTGGAATCGGTTCATCTTCAATTTCCATGATTGTACCCTGCTATGCTACGTTGTATTGTACAGTGTGCTGGTGGAGGGGTATTTATGGACAGGCTTTACCCAGGCCCAACTGTTTGGCGCCAAAAGGGGAGGGGTTATTTACTCACTCACTGTCAATATATACACTCTTTGCTTTTTAATCTGTTAAAATAGTGGTACATTTTTAGTTTTAGTAACAATTCAAATTTAAATTTATCTTTTCACACTTAATAAAATGATTTCTAGCCGAATAAATTTTTAGGATTTATTTAAGATCACAAATTTTATAAAAATTTCTTTATTTCTAAAATTTTGTGTCTAATCAAATACCTTCGTCTAAGATGGGAGTACATGATTTTTCGGTGCCCCGTTTAAGTTTTGACTCCATTTAAAAAACAAATTTGTACAGTTTGCCTTTAAATGGGCTTTTGAGTCCCACATCGAGGACTAGAATATTATCAAGGAATAGGTGACTAGTAATAAGAGCATCGAGAAAAATTGCCTTAATGAGTAAGGAAAACAAAGCTGACGGTGAGAGGCGGCTGCAGCGCTTGTGAAACATTTTGTAGTGCAAGAATTTGAGGGGTTATAGGCTAGCCTAGTGTTGACGCTGCCTACTTAGAGAGCTCGGGCTGCGCGGGCTCCCACAATCGTCACACCCCAATCTTACTGAAGTGTGACCCCCCCCATATTTTGGG